>NC_057710.1:34966183-34980636 GCF_004010195.1 Chiloscyllium plagiosum
CAACCACAAGGGATGAACTCCGATTTCTCCAGTTTCCTCATTTCCCCTCCCCCCACCTTGTCTCAGGCCCCACCCTCAAACTCAGCACCGCCTTCCTAACCTGCAATCTTCTTCCTGGCCTCTCCGCCCCCACCCCACTCCGGCCTATCACCCTCACCTTGACCTCCTTCCACCTATCGCATTTCCAACGCCCCTCCTCCAAGTCCCTCCTGCCTACCTTTTATCTTAGCCTGCTGGACACACTTTCCTCTTCCCTGAAGAAGGGCTCATGCCTGAAACGTCGATTCTCCTGCTCCTTGGATGCTGCCTGACCTGCTGCGCTTTTCCAGCAATACATTTTCAGCTCTAACCTTCTTCACAGTCCACTATACTACCATTCTTGGTGTCATCTGTAAGCATACTAACCATGCCTTCTACATTCTCATCCAAATAATTTATATAAAGGACAAACAAATGCGGACCCAGTATTGGTCCCTGTGAAGCAATGCTGGCCCCAGCATCCAGTCCAAAAAACAACCCTCCATCACCACCCTCTGTCTCCTACCATAAAACCAATGTGATTTAACTTTACTAATTAGTCTACCATACGGAACCTTATCAAAGACTTTACTAAAGTCTAAGTAAACAATGTCTGCTGATCTACCCATATCAATCATTTTGGCTACTTTCCCAAGAAAACGCAGTTTATGAGACACTATTTTCCTTGCACAAAACCATGCTGACTATCAGTAATCAATGCTTGCCTCTCCAAATGCATGTAATCCTATCTTTTAGAATCACCTCCGACAACATATTCACCACTTATGTCAGGCTGACAGGTCTGTAGTTCCTAGACTTCTTACAGCCTTTCTTAAATAAAGGCACAACATTAGCCACCTTCCAGACCTCTGGCACCTCACCTGTGGTTATAGATGATATAAATATTTCTGCTAGGGGCCTGCAATTTCCTCAATAACCTCCCACAATGTCCTGGAATACACTTGATGAAATCCTGAAGATCTATCCACTTTTCTGTTTTCTAAGACCTCAGCACTTCCTCTTCTGTAATGTGAATTGTTTTCAAAACATCTATTTATTTCCCTGAGTTCTCTAGCCTCTATTTCTTTCTCTACAGTAAAATTGATGCAAAATATTTAATATTTTGTGGGCGGCACAGTGGTTAGCACTGCTGCCTCACAGCGTCAGAGATCTGGGTTCAATTCCTGCCTCAGGCGACTGACTGTCTGGAGTTTGCACGTTCTTCCCGTGTCTGCGTGGGTTTCCTCCGGGTACTCCGATTTCCTCCCACAGTCCAAAGATGTGCAGGTCAGGTGAATTGGCCATGCTAAATTGCCCATAGTGTTAGGTAAGGGGTAAATGTAGGGGTATGGGTGGGTTGCGCTTCGGCGGGTCGGTGTGGACTTGTTGGGCTGAAGGGCCTGTTTCCACACTGTAATGTAATCTAATCTAATCATATATCCCCTATCTCCTGACATTCAACACACAGACGGCCTCATTGATCTTTAACATATGACAGGTGCACAAAATAATCAAGAATTGCTGGTCTTTATATCTTGAGGACTGGAATACAAGGATGCAGAAGTAATGCTGCAGTTATAGAAAACCCTTGTTAGACCCCTTTTGCAGTACTGTGAGCAAATCTGGATACCACACCTTAGGAAGGATGTACAGAGGAACCTCGATTATCCAGCATTTGATTATCTGAATATCAAATTATCCGGCAAGATTGCAAGGTCCTGATGCTTGACTAAACAATGTTATCCGGCATTCGATTATCTAGAATTTTATTAACCGAATGAAATACTCCACGCCCCTGTCCTTGGACAAGCATATGGACGTACATGGAATAGTGTAGGTTAGATGGGCTTCAGATTGGTGTGACAGGTCGGCGCAACATTGAGGGCCGAAGGACCTGCACTGCACTGTAATGTTCTATGTTCTATATGTTCAGATAATCGAGGTTCCTCTGTATTGACCTTAGAGGTTTATAAACACAGGTTTATAGGAATGATATCTGAACTTAAGGGGTTAAGTTATGAAGAGACTACACAAATTAGGCCTCTTTCCTCCAGAATTTTGAATGTTAATGGATGATCTGATTGAAGTCTTCACAATATTAACAGGAAAAGACAGAAAAACTGTTTCCACTGATTGGGGATTATAGAACTAGGGGCATAATTCAAGAATTAGCGTCAGAGTTTTCACAAAAGTTGGTGGATGTTCCACAAATGGCAGTGGATGCTGGATCAAATGTTAATTTTAAATCTGAGATCGATAAATGTTTGTTAAACAATGGTATTCAGGGATATGTGCCAAAGGCAGGTATACGGAGTTAGACAACAGACCAGCCAAGATCTCACTGAATGGTGGCACAGACTTGAGAGACTGAATGGCTAATTTCTGGTCCTATAACTTAGGTATGTACAGCTATAGCAACACTTTCATATTTTTATATTCCATTCCCATTGTAATAAACTCCTTTTCCAAAATCATGTTGACTCTGTCTGATTGTTTTATGATTTTAAAAATTCATTTTTCTGTTGTCGACATCACTGGCTGGGTGCCATTGACCATCCCTAGTTTCCTTGGAGAGAGTGATGGTGAGCTGCCTTATTGAACTGCTGCAGTCCATTTTGTGTAGCCATGCTATTAGGTAGGGACCATATAATCATACAGTATAAAAGAGCTCCTTTAGCCTATCGAATCTGTACCACCGACCTACATTAATCCCACATGTGCACTAGGTCCATAACCTTGAATGTTATGACACTTTAAGTACTCTTCCATGTGCTTTTTAAAGGTTGTGAGATTACCTGCCTCAGCTACTCTCTCCAGACACCCCCCATCACCCTCTTTGGGAAAAATGTTTTCCTCAAATCTCCTGTAAACCTTTCACTTTAAAAATGCACCTCCTTGTTCATGACCCTATGAATAAGGGGAACAGCTGCTTCCTACTCACCCTGTCTATTCCCTTTATCAGCTTATACACCTCTATCAGGAACTCAATCAACCCTTTCTCCTTCAAAGAAAACAATCCAAGCTTATCCAGCCTCTCTTCATAGATGAACTCCTCCATTGCAGGCAGTATCCAGGTGAATCTCCTCTGCATGTCTTCCAATGTAATCACATCATTCCTACAGTGTAGTGACCAGAACAGGACTCAGTACTCCTGTGGCATAACCAAAGTCTTCTGCAACTTCAATATAACTTCTAAACAAAAAAAAAACCCTCCTGATAATGTAAATCAGAAACAAAAGCAGATTGCTGGAAAAACAGTAGACCTGACAGCATCTGTGAAGAGAAAGCAAAGCTAATGTTTCAGGTCCAGTGTCCCTCCTTCAGTTCTGCTTTCTCTCCTCGGATGCTAACTTAAGAACTTCTTCACTGTTAACGAGTTCTAGTTTTTTGACCCAGCAATACTGAGGGCAGCATGATTTATTTCCAAATCAATATGGTGAGTAGTTTGGAGAGGAACTTTGATATAGTGATGTTCCTTTAAATCTGCTGTTCTTGTCCTTCCAGATTAAAATGGTCATGGATTCAGAAGGTATTGTCTAAGAAATCTGTTGAATTTCTGAAGTGCAAAATAAAGAAGGTGCACTCTACTGCTACCAAGTACTGGTAGTGGAGATAATGTGTGTTTGTGAATTTGATTGCTAGTCAAGCAGGCTGTTTTGTGTTGGATGATGACAAGCTTTTTGAGTGATTTTTGAAAGTGCAGTCTTCCAGACTATTCCACCACATTCCTAACCTGACAAGTAGATGGTAGACAGCATATTGGGACTTTGGATGCAAGTTAATTGCTGCATGATTCTGAGCTTATGATCTGCTCTTTTATTTATATGCTTAGTCCTGTTCATTTTCTGGTGACGGTAACCCTACCCCTAGGATGTTAACAGCGGGGTATTGAGTGATGATTATGCCATTGATTCCAAGTGCCGATGGTTAAATTCTCTCTGGTTGGAGATGCTCATTGTCTGACACTTGTGTGGTACAATGTTACTTGCTACTTCTCAACCTATGGAGAAAGTGATTCATTTCTGATGAAAGACTTTTGACTGAAACAACGACTTTCCTACTCCTCGGATGCTGCCTGACCTGCTGTGCTTTTCTAGCACCACACTCTCGACCCCACTTCTCAACCTATATATGGATAGTTTCTAGGGCTTGCTATATTTGGATATGGACTCTTTATCCCTTTGCTGTGCCTTTTTCCAGTCAGCCAAACCTCTATCCATGCCAGTACCCCGCCCCTAACACTGTGGGCTCTTATCTAATAGCTTCCTAATAGCTTCCTACGTGGCACCTTTTTGAAGTCCTTCTGGAAATCCTAATAGATTGCATCCACTAGTTGTGCTTTGTCTAACTTGCATGTTACTTACATTAAAGAATTTTAACAGATTTCTCAGACATGACTTCCCCTTGACGAAACTGTGCTGACTCAACCCTATTTTATCTTGCACTTCTAAGTCCTCTGGAATTTCATCCTTAGTAATGGAGTCTAAAATCTTAACATTGACCGAGGTCAGGATAACTAACCTATAATTTCCCAACTTCTGACCCCCTTCTTAAATAGGGTTGTTACATTAGCCATTTTCCGGTCACCTGGGACCCTCCCCTACTCTGGTGATTCCTGAAAGATCATCACCAATGCCTGTACAATCTCCACGGCTATCTCCTTCAGAACTTTGTGTTCTGGGTGATTTATCCAACTTCAGACCTTTCAGCTTCCTCAGCCTCTTCTCCTTAATGTTGGCTACTGCACACACCTCTGTCCCTAGACTCTCTTGTAAGTTCTGGTGTGCTACTGTTATCTTCAACTATGAAGACTGATGCAAAGTACCTGTTCAGTTGTTCTGCATTTCTTTGTTCCCCGTAACTACTACTCCAGCATCATTTTCCAGTGGTTCAATGTCTACTCTTGCCTCCCTTTTACATTTTATATATTTAATAAAAAAACTCTTGCAATCATCTTTTAAATATTACTAGTATATTATGGGCAGCATGGTGGGTCCATGATTAGAACTGTTGCCCATGGAGTTTCACATTCTTGCCATGTCCATGTGGGTTTTCTGTGCTCTCCAGTTTCCTCTCACAGTTTAAAGATGCACAGGTTAGGTAGATTAGCCACGGAAAATGTAGGGTTGCAGGGATGGAATGGGATGCTTTTCAGAGGGTTGGTCTGGATTCAATGAGCCAAATGGCCTTAATCTTTGCTGTAGGGATTCTATGATTCGAGCTAGCTTAATCTAATATTTCACCTTCTCCCCACTTTTTTAGTTCTCCTGTGCTACATTTTAACAGTTTCCAATCCTTTGGCTTTCCACTAATCTTCACCACATTGTTTGCTTTTTCGCGGTCCCGGACTTCCCTTGTCAGCCACGACCGCCTCATCCTCTGCTTAATATGTTTTGTTTTTGTTGGGCTGAATTTCTGCTGTGCCTCCCGAATTACTCCCAGAAGCTCCTGCCTTTGCTGCCTCAGCATCTTCTCTGTGAGACTCACCTTCCAATCAAGTCCGGCTACTTCCTCTTTAGTCTCTGCAGTTGCCCTTACTCAATTGTAATACCATTACATCTGATTCCAGCTTTTCCTTCTTAAACAGCAGGGTAAATTCTACCTTATTGTGGTCACTGCCGCCCAACCCGAGATTCTATTTTTAGAATCCCTACAAGTCAGCCCAACAAGTCCACTCTGACTCTCCGAGGAACATCCCATTCAGATTCACCCCCACCCTATCCCGGAAACCCCGCATTTCCCATCGCTATTCCAGCTAACCAATACATCCATGGATATTATGGGCAATTTAACATGACCAATCCTTCTAACTAGCACATTTTTTGACTGTGGGAGGAAACTGGAGCACCTAGACGAAACCCACACAGACATGGGAAGACTCTACACAGGCATTCACCCGAGGCTGGAGTTGAACTCGGGTCCCTGGCACTGTGAGGCAGCAGTGCTAAGCACTGAAACACCGTGCCACCCTAAATGATGAACTCCCCATCAGGGAATTGAATCCCCATCTCCCACATGACAGGCAGGGATACTAACCACTATACTAACGAGGGTGTCTGTCTATACTAACGAGAGGTTCTTTTACCTTAAGCTTCCTAATCAACTCTGCCTCATTACACATCAACAAATCCAGAATTACTTGTTCACACTTGTTCACTAGTAGAGTTTACCACAAGGTGCTCCAAAACACCATCTTGTGAATTACTTCCTTCTGCAACATAAAAATTACACGATTCTGTAATGATTAG
Source organism: Chiloscyllium plagiosum (assembly GCF_004010195.1). Taxonomy (NCBI): domain Eukaryota; kingdom Metazoa; phylum Chordata; class Chondrichthyes; order Orectolobiformes; family Hemiscylliidae; genus Chiloscyllium; species Chiloscyllium plagiosum. The sequence goes on from NC_057710.1 coordinate 34,972,450, forward strand.
GCAACTACCCAATTTACCTTAGTTATGGGGCACTATCCTGAAGAATAGGTGTGAGTGGCAGCTAGAGATGAACTTGGTACCAGTTGCAAGTGGAATGTGGCCTTTACATGTGCAGTGCAAACAGACTGACTTTTACCTATAGTGGTGGTGGGGTAAATGCCACACAGAGAGAAAACACAGTTCACAGATAGAACCAAGACAGTGAGCACCAGGTAAGTTCAGTCTTATTTAAGAGAACAGAGGTTTTAAAAACATATTTATATACTGCAACCTCAAGTGCAAAGTACACATTCATGGATGATCAGCCATGATCATATTTAATGGTGAAGCAGGCTCGAAGGGCTGAATAGCCTACTCCAGTTCCACTATGTGTCTATGTTAGGTCCTGATTCTATACTTCTGACCCTAGAGTGAAAATCTGGGCCTTTCTGGTTTATGAGCATTCCCCCTCCAACAAATTTAACAAACTTGTACTTGTGCTATAGCTCAACATAATAAAATATCACAGTCTGCTTCCTAGTAGCATTATTAAATAAAATTTCACCCCAGGCCCAAAAGGTGATATTAAAGTAGATGGCCAAAAGCTTTTGTAAATCGGTAGCTTTAAAGGAGAATCATAAAAGTGGAAAGAGAATTGAAAGGCTTTAGAGAGGGAATGCCAAAACTTCATGCCTGAATAGCTTATGCAGAGCCACCAAGCACTAACCAATTAAAATCAAGGATACCAGAGTAAGAGAAACTCATATCACAGAGGACTGTGGGGCTGAAAATACACATATTAGGAAGGATGTGGTCAAAGTGAAAGCTGAAAACAAGTATGAAAATTTTAAAATAAGGGATTGATTATTCTGGATGCCTATAGAGGTCAGCAAACATAATGGTGATCCATGACTGGAACCTCAAGTAACATTGTCAAGAAATTAAGCAATAGATGAACTGGTGATTAACTGATCTTAAGTTACCTTGCTGTTTGACTATATTCTAAAAAGCAAAAAATCAAACTTCCCCTACAGATTATTTTCCCTCTTCAAAAGGTTGCAAAGTTTGCATGCAAGGTAATTTACATGGAATTTCTGAGCACTTATCACATCAAGACTAGGCCTGTTTGTCAGTATATCAGCTTCACAAATAACATATATACTCGAGTAATAGTCAAACTTTTTTGACCACTTTTTAAGGTTAAATTTATGGAGTCGACTATTAAATGGATACCAGTGTTGAGGGGCTGAAATTCATGCCAATTAAAATTCATATTGTATCATTAGCAGAAGTCCAATTCATCTCTAAATGAATAAAGAAAAATAAACAATGAATTACGGTAATTCTGAAAACCCAAAGCGGAATACAACAGCCAGCGGACTAGAAGATTGGGAGTGGAGTTGAACAACTGGCAGACTGGAAAGCTGGAGCGAGACATGATGGCCGGCACGCTGACTCATAAATGTTGCTCTCTTATCTGTGAAGAATTAGGGTCGACCTTTACATGAGATATTTGGAAAATTCCAGATTATTTAGACAAAAATAGAGGGTTGACTTTTACATGGGATCGACTTTTACTTGAGTATATACGATAATCGTTGCCATGTGTCCTCATAATGCAAAATTGCCCAAATTTAAAATTATGTTCTTTTCTGTTTATAAAAATTATTCTGGCAGTGATTAACTTTTAGTTCTTTCGTTGTTGAGACAATACTACCATGGTAGTAGATTAGATTAGATTCCCTATAGTGCGGAAACAGGCCCTTTGGCCCAACCAGTCCACACCGACCCTCCAAAGAGTAACTCACCCATTTCCATTTCCCTCTGACTAATGTACCTAGCACTCTGGGCAATTTAGCATGGCCAATTCACCTAACCTGCACATCTTTGAGAGGAAACTGGAGCACCCTGAGAAAACCCACACAGACATGGGGAGAATGTGAAAACTCCACACAGACAGTTGCCTGAGGCTGGAATTGAACCTGGGACCCTGGTGCTGTGAGACAGAAGTGCTAACCACTGAGCCACTGTGCCACAGTAAGGTGCTAATAATTTAAAAATGAATTATTTAAGGTGAACTGCGTCACTATTATCACAACACTGCAGTTTTCAGTGGAGGAGTGATCTTTTCTTACCATCTGAACTTCCCTGAAACTGGCAATCCAAGTGGATAAGGTGGTAAGGAAGGCACCGGATCTGCTTGCCTTCTTTGGTCAGGGTATTGAGTATACATGTTAGCAAGTCATGTTGTAGCTGTATAAATCTTTATCTTGGTGACATTTGGAGTAATTTGTGCAGTTCTGGTCATTGTACACTAGAAAGGATGTGGAGGCTTTGGAAAGAGTGTCAAACAGGTTTACCAGGATGTTGCCTGGATTGGAGTGTACAGTAGTGCCTCGACTTACGAACTTAATCCGTTCCGGGACCCGGTTCGTGAACCGAAAAGTTCGCGAACTGAACCAATTTTCCCCATTGTTCGGATAGCATAAGAATGCTTGGACGTAGCAACGAACGCTGTTCACAGCGCACACGCCAAAGACAAACTGAATGAGATCACGCGGGGCCCAAGAGCTTTAGTGTTCAACAAGCGCGTAGCAAAGCAGAACAATGAAACCACATGGTCGCACACGGGCTTTTTGCATTCATACCTTCGTTTGTACCTCGAATTTCGTACGTACGTTGAAGCAAAATTTTATATATAATCCTGTTCGTAAACCGATTTGTTCGTGAACGGGGTCGTTCGTATGTCGAGGCGCTACTGTATTAGCTATAAGGAGAGGTTGAAGAAACTTGGATCGTTTTTGCTAGAGAGTCAGAACCTGGGGGGTGATCTGATAGAAGTATATCAAATTATGAGATACATAGATAAGGTGGATAGTGTGGGGTGGAAATGTCAAATACTAGGGGCATAAGTTTAAGGTGAGAGGGTAAAAGTTTAATGGAGATGTGTGAGACAAATCTTTTTACTTAGAGGATGGTTGCAATGCACGGCTAGGGGACATGGTAGAAGCATGGACAATAGTAATGTTTAAGAGGCACTTAGACAGACACACGAATGGCGGGGAATAGAGGGATATGGCCAATGTGCAGGCAGATGGGATTAGTTTATTATGGCATCATGGTTAGCACAGACATAGTGGGATGAAGGGCCTGTTCCTGTGCTATACTGTATAAGTTAAATGGATGGTGATTAAACTATGTTTTGCCTTTAGTTTGTGTAATCTACTTATAAATAGATACTATACATACATATATATATATAAGAAGGACAGTGTTATAATTCTCTTAGAAACAATGCATTGCATTTTCCCAGCTTGGTCATAATCCTGATGTCAGCTTCAATTCTGAATCTGCAATCTGTAAGTAAACTTGGTGGGTCATTAGTTCCAATCTTTCTTATGTGACCAATTAAGAAGCTTCCTTCAGGAAATATGTCCAATTAGGGGGGCATCAAATGGAACACCCTTGAAGTATTATGACCTTGTTAAAATAAAGTTGTCAGGCCATCACTGTTGTTGCAGCTGTAATCCAGTGATCCCTATATCTCTGAAAGTTGGATCTAAAGTTGCACTAATAGCCACCCTCCAGAACCACCACCCTATCCCTCACCATCCCCTCCCCCACTTGCTGATCGGAGGACAGTCCCAGACAGTAGTTGTTGAAATAACTCTACAGAGGCTGGTATCTTGTCACCAAGTCACTCTTTATTTACACTTGGATCATCCTTGACACTGATGCAGCTCCATCAGAGCCAGCTCTCAAAGCGATGTGACACTCCTGTTTTTATCTATCAGCCAGGTCTCTTTGATTGGACCAGATTAATAGCCCCAATTGGGGAACTCATATTCTATGAGGTCCACCTGGCTGACCTCGTTACAATCACTACAGTCATGTTTTGGCCTCAAAGGAATATTTATCTACCACTGGGAATGTACTGTTGGTGTCACCACTTCATTCCCAAGTGGGACTTTACCTAATTAGTTACTTTCTTCAGTCTTCCAAATGTAAGAAGCTGTGATTTCCTTCTGAGTTCAGCCTCCAAACTGCAGGACTATGAGTTCACTTACCTTTGGAAATTTCTGCACCAAAATCCGCAGTATTGAGATTTACTCTCAGAAGTGGGATGCCACATATCGAATAAGGTATACTTGATTAAATGTCGAAAATGTTATTAAGCAGATTTTCAATTTATGACATTTTTAAAAAAAATCTCCTTATTTTTATTTTTTAGGTGGTCAAATGATATTTGGTAAAACTCAGGGAGCAGAGTAGTGACCTTCATTGCACTATTTTTCAGAAAGAACCAGCAACATTAAGTTGAATGGCAGCTTTTTATGATACTGTTCAGGCTCTGGACTGTTATCCTTAGAGACATAATTTTACTGATTAATCAGTACATCATCAGATGAAGGCACAGCTGCTGTCAAGAGAAAATCCTCTTAAAAGAAGCCTACTTGGCTGTGTTTCAATTAACTTAGACATGGGTCTTGCTGGTTAGGCTAGCATTTATTTTCCATCCTTAATTGCCCTTGAGAATGGGGAGACCTTATTGGAGTACTGCAATCCACGTTGTGTAGGTTCATCTCTAGTGCTGTCAGGAAGGATTTTGACATGCAGTTCAAAGTTAGGATGATGTCTGGCTTGGAGAGGTGATGGTGTTCCAGTGTATCTGATGTCCTTCTGGATGGTGGAACTCACTGGTTTAGAAGAACCTGTTGATGGAGCTTTGATCAGTTGCTGCTTCTACTGTCCTTTGGTGGTCAAGGGATTGAATGGCAAAGAGTTGGATGGGAAACACATTAAGTGGGTTGCTTTATCCTGAATGGTATTGAGTTTTTGAGTGTTGTTGGCACTGCACTAATCCAGGCAAGTGGGGAGTATTCCAACACATTCCTGACTAGTGCCTTTAGATGGTGGATTGGCTTTGAGGAGTCAGGAGGTCAGTTACATGTCACACTTTCCTATCCTCTCAACTTCTCTTATAACACAGGATTGGTATGGTAGGCCTGGTTCAGTTTCTGGTCAGCGGCAACACCAGGGATGTTGATATTGGGGGAATCCAGCGATGCTGATATTGTGGAATTTCAAGGCGTTCCCTCTTTTTGGAGATGGTCATTGCCTTGCACTTGTATTGTGTGAATGTTACTTGTGAATTAACATTCCTAACCTAAATGTTGTCCAAGTCTTGCTGTATTTGACACTGACTGCTTCAGTATCTGAAGAGTCATAAGTGGTGCTGGAATATTGTGCAATCATCAGTGAATATCTGGATTTATGATGGAGGAAAGGTCATTGATGAACCAGATCAAGATGGTTGCAACGAGAACACTACCCTGAGGAACTTCTGAGTGATGTCTTGCAACTGAGATGATTGATACCAAAAACCAAAACCACCTTCCTCTGTAATTCATATTAGTGGAAAATGTTCCTCTGATTCTAGTTTTACTAGGGCTCTGTGGTACCATACTTGGTTAAATGCTACCTTGATGTCAAGAGTAGTCACTCTCACCTCACCTCGAATTCAGCCCTTCTGGCCAAGACTGTAATGCAGTCAGAAGCTGAGTGGACCAGGCTGAACCAAACCTAAGTGTCACTGAGCAAGTTGTTGAATAATTGTGATCGATAGCAACATTGACAACCCCTTTCAATACTTTCCTGATAATTGAGAGTAGTAATGAAGTGGATGGCAACTATTTGATAACATTACCCAGAGTGGGAAAGAAAGTAACAGAATGTACAAACGAAGAAGATAAAACAGCAAATAGGGTTAAATGAGGAAAAATCATATGAAGGCAAAATTAATAGCCTTTTACTGAAATGCTTTACAACAACTTAAACACTGGCATTTAACCTCCAGTGCAGAAAAATATTGGAACAAAATAACATTGATTGCACAAATAGAGGTTAAAAGGTATGATCTTACAGCCATTATGGAGATATGTTTTGACGCTGACAACCCCTTCAGACGTTCTGAGGAAGAGTCACACCAGACTCAAAATGTTAACTCTGTTTCTTTCTCCACAGATGCTGCTAGACCTGCTGAGTTTCTCTAGCATTCTCTGTATTTGTTTCAGATTTCCAGCATTGATTTTATCGAGACATAGTTGCATGGAGATCAAAACTGGGAAATATTTGCTGGGTGGGAGGGGGTGGAAGGATATGTGATTTTTGAAAGAACAGGCAGGAAGGAAGATGTGGTGAGGCAGCTTTGTTGTATCTGATGGAATAAGTTAAATAGAAAGAAATGATCTTAGATCAGAAAATGTAGAATCCACATAGGTGGAGATAAGAAATAACAAGAGGGAGAAGACACTGGTAGGAATAGTCTATAGACCCCTTCTCTGTAGGAATACCCTAGGACAGAGAATGAATCAGCAGATAATGACGGCACGTAAAAAAGGCATCACAATAATCTTGGGTGACTTTAACCTGCATGTAAATTGTAAACATCAAATTGGCACAAATTGCCACAAGTCGAGAATGTGTTCTAGGAAAGCACAGCAGGTCCCCGGCCCCCAAAGCCTCATCTTCACCACGGACATCCAGTAACTGTACACATCGATCCGCCATGACAAAGGTCTCCAAGCCCTCCGTTTCTTCCTCTCACGCCATCCCAACGAATACCCTTCCAACCAACACCCCCATCCACCTGGTTGAACTGGTCCTCACTCTCAACAACTTCTTCCAAGCCTTCCACTTCCTCCAAACCAAAGGGGTAGCCATGGGCACCTGCATGGGACCCAGCTATGCTTGTCAGATATGCGGAACAGTCCATCTTCTGCAGTTCTACCTGTTCCTCTGCTACATCGATGACTGTATCGGCACCGCCTTGTGCTTCCATGAGGAGGTTGAACAGTTCATCAACTTTAACAATACCTTGCACCCTGACCTCAAGTTCACCTGAACGATCTCGGACACCTCTCTCCCCTTCATGGACCTCTTCGTCATCATTCCGGTGACCGACTAACCACAGACATCTACTACAAGCCCACCAACTCCCATAGCTACCTAGACTACATCTCCTCCCACCCTACCTCCTGTAAAAACACCATCCCTTATTCCCAAATCCTCTGCCTCCACCATACCTGTTCCCAGGATGACCAATTTCACCTCAGAAAGTCCCAGATGGCTTCCTTCTTCCATGATTGTAACTTTCCTTCTCACATGATTGAGAATGCCCTCCAGTGCATCTCCTCCACTTCACGCACCACCAGCCTTGAACCCCACCCCTCCCAATGCAACAAGGACAGAACCCTCCCACCCCAGTCCTCACCTTCCACCCTACCAACCTCGGCATACGTCGCATCACCCTCCACCACTTCCACCACCTCCAAACAGACTCCACCACCAAAGATGTATTTTCCTTCTTATGCCTATCAGTGTTCCGTACAGACCATTCCCTCCATGACTCCCTTGTCAGGTCCATGCCCTCCACCAGTCCACATCCCACTCCTGGCACCTTTCTCTGCCACTGCAGGAAATGCAAAACCTGCGCCCACACCACTCCCCTCACCTCTGTCCAAGGCCCCAAGGGATCCTTCCACATCTGCCAGAAATTTACCTGTACCTCTACCAATGTCATCTACTGCTTCCATTGCACCCGGTGTGGTCTCCCTCTATAGTGGGTAGACAAGATTCCTTCTTGCGGATCATTTCAGAGAACATCTCTGGGACACCCACACCCATCAACCCCACCGTGGCTGAACACTTCAATTCCACCTCCAATGCCGTCAAGGACATGCAGGTCCTGGGCCTCCTCTACTGTCAAACCGTTACCATCTGACACCTGGAGGAAGAATGCCTCATATTCTGCCTTGGGACCCACAAACACACGGGATAAATGTGGATTTCAACAGCTTCCTCATTTCCCCTCCTCCCACACTATCCCAATCCCAAGCTTCCAACTCGGCACCGCCTTCCAGACCTGTCCATCACTCCCCCTCTGACCCTTTCTCCCTCACTTTAATCCACCTATCGCTTTCTCAGCTACCTTGCCCCCAACCCCATCCCCCCTCCCATTTATCTCTCAGCCCCGGCCCACAAGCCTCATTCCTGATGAAGGGCGTATGCTCAAAACATCGATTCTCCTGCTCCTTGAGTGCTGCCTGACCTGCTGTGCTTTCCCAGCAAGGTATTCTCGACTCTGATCTCTAGCATCTGCAATCGTGGGCGGCACGGTGTCACAGTGGTTAGCACTGCTGCCTTACA
>NC_057710.1:34982931-34984845 GCF_004010195.1 Chiloscyllium plagiosum
AGTCACTCTCACCTCACCTCGAATTCAGCCCTTCTGGCCAAGACTGTAATGCAGTCAGAAGCTGAGTGGACCAGGCTGAACCAAACCTAAGTGTCACTGAGCAAGTTGTTGAATAATTGTGATCGATAGCAACATTGACAACCCCTTTCAATACTTTCCTGATGATTGAGAGTAGTAATGGAGTGGATGGCAACTATTTGATAACATTACCCAGAGTGGGAAAGAAAGTAACAGAATGTACAAACGAAGAAGATAAAACAGCAAATAGGGTTAAATGAGGAAAAATCGTATGAAGGCAAAATTAATAGCCTTTTACTGAAATGCTTTACAACAACTAAAACACTGGCATTTAACCCCCAGTGCAGAAAAAATATTGGAACAAAATAACATTGCACAAATAGAGGTTAAAAGGTATGATCTTACAGCCATTATGGAGATATGTTTTGACGCTGACAACCCCTTCAGACGTTCTGAAGAAGAATCACACCAGACTCAAAATGTTAACTCTGTTTATTTCTCCACAGATGCTGCTAGACCTGCTGAGTTTCTCTAGCATTCTCTGTATTTGTTTCCCTGGGATAGGGGAGTCCAGAGCTAGAGGGCATATGTTTAGGGTGAGAGGAAAGATATAAAAGGGACCTATGGGGCAACTTTTTCACATAGAGGGTGGTGCATGTATGGAATGAGCTGCCAGAGGAAGTGGTGGATGCTGGTACAACAACAGCATTTAAAAGGCATCTAGATGGGCATATGAATAGGAATGGTTTAGAGGGATATGGGCCAAGTGCTGGAAAGTGGGACTAGAATAGGTTAGGATATCAGGTCGGCATGGATGAATTGGACTGAAGAGTCTGTTTCCATGCTGTACATCTCTCTGACTCTAAAACAGAATACTGAATAATTTATCCTAATCGAAAACCCAACAGATCATCCCAACTTAATGACACTGTTCCAAATACTTGCAACAATCCCATAAGCACCTCTTGGTACAAAAGGTAAAGCAAACACAGGTTCTTACAAGATAGAAGTCAGAGAGAGAGTACCAACCTGGACCTGCTTCTTTAGGTCCAACAGCCTTTCACACTACGGCTAAAAAAAAAAGCTAAATCAGAAAAATGCTGAGCTGGGAGAACTGTATTGTATCAGTGTGTTTTTTTAACTTGAAAGCCATCTGCCTGAGGCAGTATCTGTTAGCTATAAACAAGTTGACCTAAAACCCTTCAACTCCCAGACTTTTTGGAGTCTGTGTCATTTATGACCTCTCTGGGAAAACAAAGCCAAGGACTGTATAACCTTGTTAAAGGAGCAGCTTCATCACAACTCCTCCTTAAGAAAAAGTGAACCATCCATATCCAAAGATGGCTTCATTTTAAAAATCCTTAAAAACACTCGTTAGTACTCTAAACCAACCATACACATTACACTGACTACAAATGTGCAGTCAGTGTAATGTATATGTCTCAGAAACGTTACTGGTAACATAAATCACTGAGATGCTGTAATGCTAACACCAAGCTCAAATTCTCCTCAACCATCGAATACTTCTGTTGATGAATGTTTAACTTCCTGGAGAAATACCTGATAGGTCTTTCTATCTTCTCATTGTCTTCCTGCAAGATCACAGCACCGACGCCCACATCACTTGCATCAATAGCCACCTTGAGTGATAGATAGATAGATAGAAGAATACAGCGCAGTACAGGCCCTTCGGCCCTCGATGTTGCGCCGATCCAAGCCCACCTAACCTACACTAGCCAACTATCCTCCATATGCCTATCCAATGCCCGCTTAAATGCCCATAATGAGGGAGAGTCCACCACTGCTACTGGCAGGGCATTCCATGAACTCACGACTCGCTGAGTAAAGAACCTACCCCTAACATCTGTCCTATACCTACCCCCCCTTAATTTAAAG
>NC_057710.1:34985217-35017275 GCF_004010195.1 Chiloscyllium plagiosum
TCTATATCCTGCTGTAACCTGCCAGATCCTTCCTCACTGTCAACAACTCCTCCGACTTTTGTGTCATCCGCAAACTTGCTCACCCAACCTTCTAGCCCCTCCTCTAGGTCATTTATAAAAATGACAAACAGCAATGGTCCCAAAACAGATCCTTGCGGAACACCGCTAGTGACGGCACTCCAAGATGAACCTTTGCCATCAACTACTACCCTCTGTCTTCTTCCAGCCAGCCAACTCTTAATCCAAACCTCCAACTCACCCTCCATGCCATACCTCCGTATTTTTTGCAGTCGTCTACCATGGGGAACCTTATCAAACGCCTTAGTAAAATCCATATACACCACATCTACCGCTTTCCCCTTGTCCACCTCCTTAGTCACCTTCTCAAAGAATTCAATAAGGTTTGTGAGGCACGACCTGCCCTTCACAAAACCATGCTGACTATCCTTGATCACATTATTCCTATCCAGATGTTCATAAATAACTGAGTGGGTTTATGTAACTGAGTGTTGCCCATACCAGGGCAGTGATTAATGCAGCTTTCAGGCTGTTAAATGCCTTTTGACAGTCTGCTGACCACTGAAACCTCTTGCCTTTCTTTAGCATTTCAGTCAGTGGAGCAACCACACTGCTAAAATTTGGTACAAATTTTCGATACAATCCACCCAATCCCAGGAATTGCTCTTTTTGTTGATGGTATGGGAAACTCCCCAATTACCTTTGTTTTTGGATTCCGTGGGGTCATTTGCCCATGTCCAATAACATGGCCCAGGGAGGTGACTTGGGCTTTGGAAAATTCACTTTTAGCCAGGATAATCACCAAGCCTGCCTTCTGAAGTCGTTCGAACACGTCTGATAAATGTTGTAAATGTTCCTTCCATGTGTGATTAAAAATCACTAGGTCATCAATATATAGGACACAATTGGGTAGTCCGGCAATGACCTTATTGGTTCGTCTTTGAAATGTGGCTGGCACATTTTTCATGCCAAATGGCATGAATTTAAATTGATATAGTCCATTCGGCATTCAGAAAGCTGAAATTGCCTTTGCTTTTTCTGACAAAATTACCTGCCAGTATCCTCTGAGCAAGTCCAACTTAGAAACATAGGTTGCTTGTCCCACCTTCTCACACAGTCTTCCAAACACGGAATCAGATATGCATTAGTCTTTGTAACTGCATTGACTTTGCGATAGTCCACCCATAACCGTTGAGTACCATCAGGCTTTGGCACCATTACTATGGGTGAGCTCCAGTCACTGTAACTCACTTTGATTATGTCACTTTGGAGCATGCGTTCAATCTCCTTTTGAACCTGTGCCAACCTCCACGGGTTATTCCTATAAGGATGTTGCTTAATCGGAACAGCATCTCCTATATCTACATCATGCATAATTAGGTAGTACTTCCCAGCTTATTTCCACTTATCATCCCATAATAGTAATAACTCTTTCAGGTCATTTCGATTTTCCTCGGATGGTAACTCAATAATTTGTCCCAATTTTTGACAACTTCCTCTTTGTCCAATTTAATTTGAGGAATACCCATTTCAGAATCCTCTAAACTTGGTTCTTCCTTCTGTGCTGTCATCATTAACACCTTCTCCTCTTGCTTTCCTTCCTTAACAAAACACCTCTTGAACATATTCACATGACACACTGTGTGGGATTTCTTTCTGTCTGGAGTCCCGATCAAGTTGTGACTCTAAGTAGTTCACCTCACTCAATTTCCTTTAGGCTAGATAAGGTCCACTAAACCTTGCTTTTAAACATTACCTATCACTGGAAGTAACACTAATACCTTATCCTCGATAACAAAATCGCAAATTTTTGATTTCTTGTCTGCTTCCTGTTTCATTGTATGCTGTGATAGTTTTAAATGCTGACTAGCCAACTCCCCTGCTCTATTTAATCTTTCTCAAAAATTTGACACAGATTCCAAATGTGAGCTCTCGTAATTCTGACTTAATAATTTCTCTTAAACAATTTTAATAGTCCTCTCACTTCATGCCCAAAAACTAATTCAAATGGAGTGAATTTGGTTGATTCATTTGGTGAGTCATCTCTGATCACAAAAAGGACAAACAGAATTCCCTTATCCCAATCATCTGGATAGTCTTGACTATAAACGCTCATGGTCTTTAATGTCTCATGCCACCTTTCTACCACTCCCTGTGATTCTGGATGGTATGCAGTAGGTTTGAATTTTTTATTCCAAAGCTGTCCATAACATCCTTGAATAATTTGGAGGTGAAGTTTGACCCTTGATCTGATTGTATCTCTGTGGGTAATCCGTATCTAGTGAAAGATTTGAGCAATTCCTCTACAATCCTTTTAGCTGTGATATTGCGTAATGGAACGGCCTCTGAAAATCTAGTTGACACATACATTGTACTTAACAATTACTGATTCCCACTTGTTGTTTGAGGTCGGGGACCTACACAATCAATTAAGATTCTTGTAGAAGGTTCCTCAAATACAGAAGTAGGAATTAAAGGTGTGGGTTTTATTGCTGCCTGTGGTTTTCCAATTACCTGACATGTATGACATGTCTGGCAAAATTCAATCACATCCTTGTGCAGTCCAGGCCAGTAAAAATGCTTTTGTATTTTAGCTTGAGCTTTTCTCACTCCTAAATAACTCCCTCGAGGGAGCTCATGCACCACTTGTAACACCTCCTTTCTATACCCCACTAGCAATATGATTTGATGAATTTATGCCTATTTCTCATCTGCTTGAATGTGTGATAGTCTCGAATTTTTTATTCCAAAGCTGTCCATAACATCCTTGAATAATTTGGAGGTGAAGTTTGACCCTTTAAGACAATAATATTCAGGGATACACTCAGATTCCTTTTATGTGTGTTTCTTTTGATACAATTGCTTTAAGTCTTCATCTTTCTGCTGTAACTCAGTTAATTTATCTGAGCTAAAGATGTCTGCATTGTCATCTATCTGCTCCTGGTTTGTGTCAAGCATTTGATCAAACATGGTCTCTGTTAATTCAAAACACTTAGTTTTAAACAAAATAGAACTTATTTACAAGGTTACTGACTGAAACACAAACAACAGAAAACAGAATACTGAATAACTTATCCTATCTGAAAACCCAACAGAGTATCCCAACTTAATGATGCTGCTCCAAATACTTGCAACAATCCCTATAAACATCGCATGGCACAAAAGGTAAAATCAAACACTGGTTCTTACAGGAGAGAAGTCCGAGAGTGTACCAGCCTGGACCTGCTTCTTTTGGTCTCACAGCCTTTCTTTCACACTACGGCTAAAAGAATATCAGAGAAAAGCTGAGCTGGGAGAACTGACCACTTCCCTTTCATTGTATACATTTTTTTAAACTTGAAAGCCTTCTGCTTGAGGCAATATCAGTGAGCTATAAACAAATTGGACCTAAAACCCTTCACCCCCAAGACGTTTCACAGTCTGTGTCATTTACAACCTCTCTGAAAACAAACATCCAAGGACTGCATAACCTTGTTAAAGTGGCAGCTTCATCACAGAAGCCATATGTAAACCTGGGATTTAAGTTTTCTGGTTGTATTGTCAGTTTAGATCATAATAATTCGGAGCTGTTGTGGCATTTGAATTCATTGGATTTAAGAGAGAGCTGTGCCTTTACTTTTAAGCTCCAAGAAGAACCAGGAGGCTGAAGTGTTAAGCAGCAGAAACGTTATTATGTAGGTGTTCATTCGACAGGTAGCAAGATTAGAGAGACCTGTTTGCCTACCCAAAATAGTATGTCATGTGACTGCTTCTTAAAGTGCTAGTCTACCATCTTTACACAAATACACAACAATTTTTAAAATAATAGGTATGTGGAGGCTATGGATGCATGTTATGGTGAAGTTTACTGCAAAGAATTTGAAGATGACTTTGAATGTTGATGAGTTTTCTCAAAGTGGAAGGTATAAACAGAGGATTATTTGAAATTCTAGACCAAAGCTTAATTGAGTTGCAGAGAAATTGAAGGTAGAAGAGACAGCAGGATCTGTAAGGAGGAGATGCTTCAAGAGATTATCCAACAATTAGAAGGACTGAAAGGAAATTGAGATATCATGGCTAGAATTATCCATAATATAGTCAGAAATGAAAAGTAAAAACTGGACTTGGAGAAATGAAAAGACTTGAGTTAAGAAAAAAAACAGCATGATATAAAGTGAGGAAAAAGAATAACAGAGAGACATAGAACATTGAACATAGAACAATACAGCACAGAACAGGCCCTTTGGGAGCACATATATACACAAAAGGTGGTAGATGTTTGGAACTCTCTTCCACCAATGGCACTTGATGCAGAATCAGTTATTAATTTAATATCTGAGGTAACTAAACTTTTGTTAAGCAAATGTATTAAGGGATATGGTCCAAAGGCAGGTAAATGGAGTTAGGCTACCAATCAGCTATGATCTCATTGAATGGTGGAAAGGCTTGAGGGGCTAAGTGGCCTATTACCTTTCCTATGTTCCTATTAAAAAGTCATGGAGTCATACAGCACGGAAACAGACCCTTTGGTCGGATTCACTCATTTTCTACAATTGACTGGCAATTCCTAGTTTACTATGGAGAATTTGCCAAGGGCACTGAGGCATAATCAAATGCAGAGCCAGAGCTTTGGACACAGTTTAATGGTCAGGGATCTCAAAACAGTTATAGAACCTTGTTTTTAATTGTAATGTGCATGCTGTAATGAACAACAGGAACGTCTTATCTCTATTTTTTTCCAGTGGACTGTGGACTCATTTGGACATGAGCCTCTTTATTGATTAACATTGTTCTTCCATAATCATGATTAGTTATTACTCAAGATATTTTGAAGTTAAAAAATTGTTGTCAATAACCACTGAAATGGTTGTGGGAGCTCTATGGGAGATTTTTGCCACTTATGGTATTCCAGATATTGTTGTTTCTGACAAAGGCCTACAGATTACTGATGAGATGTTCAGAGCATTTTCATGTGACAATTGGCTTTCAACATGTCACATGTTCTCCTGGATACCCTCAGTCAAATGGAGAGGCTGAATGAATAGTTCAGACATCGAATAAATCTTCTGGGAGAAAGTCTAGGTTTTCTCACTGCTCTGGTTATTTACTGCTCCACTCCCTTCTCCTTAGGGCTGTGCCTCCAGAACTGTGATGGGGTTCAGATTAAAAACTCAACTCCTACACTGACAAGTAGCTTAGTTCTCAGAAACAATACTAGGGCAATTCAGGTTGCTTCCCAGATGGAGCATCAATCCTGAAGTAAGCAGGCTCAAGACTAGAATAAAACTACTGCACCAAATATTGAGGACATTGGGACATTGGAGCATGGAGGACCAGTCTGGATAAAGGGCCTTCATTAGTGGGGTGCTGTTAGAAACCAACTGCCTGGATAGAAGTGATCATACCTTTTAGACCCAGCCACTGTTAACTCATCTGAATGTCAGAGCCACTTAACATTCTGATTGCAGGGACCTCCTGCTCAACTGGAAAGAAAGGATTAGATGTCACCGGCAGTGTGCCATGAAGCACCAGCTGGATCTCTTTGTTTAAATGATCCATTCAGGACATGCGTTCAGGCTATTAGAGCGATTGAATCTTTGATAAAATGGAAGAAAAGGCAAAATCATCAACTTTACTTTCTACAGCTGGTCATAAACTTGCCTGATCTTTCTATTGAAGCACATGAGTCAAGTCAAAGACTTGGGAGAGGTAAGACAGATAAGAAATAATACAGCAAATATTGTAAAAGCACTGAAATCAAAGTAACTTAAAAACAAAATCAGAAATTGCTGGAAGAACTCAGCAGGTCTGGCAGCATCTGTGGAAAGAAGGCAGGGTTGACGTTTCAAGTCCAGGGCACCCTTCTTCTGAACTTCACTGGACTTGAAAAGTTATCACTGCTTTCTCTTCACAGATGCTGCCAGACCTGCTGAGTTTTTCTAGCAATTTCTGATCTTGTTTTTGATTCCCAGCATTTGCAGTGCTTTGGTTTTTTTTATTCAATGTAATTTATTTGAGCATCTACATATATCTGATAACATTTATGCATGGGTAAAAAGTGCTTAGGAGATGTGTTGTGTCAGGGCATCAGGACTCTGCAGTAATGTTTTAGAGCTGCATACTGCTAAGTATGATTAGTAATGTAAAGCAGACCAGACCACAACATGGACATGAACACATGTAGGGGATAGATTAATCTCAATAAAATAAGATCAGAGACTGGTATATCTATGATTGCCATGTACAGTATTTAGTTTTAATGTGTATTAATGCTGTTACTTTGAAGTCTAAACCCAAAGGCAATTTTTAATGTTGCCTGTCCTTGACCAATCTGTCTTAAATCCAAACTCATTGCTTGGCATCAAACCAAAAGTAAGCCAACCTCTTCATTCCAGGAATCAACCAAATGAACTCTTTCTGAATATTTTATTTGGAATTATATTCCTTAACTGCAGCCAACTCAAAGTTCCATGTCTCTCGCTCACCAAGTATACCGCTTGCATACTTGGGAACTAGCAAAGTGAACTGAGCAACTTTGCTTCAGTTGAATTAATTACACATTGAAACTGAGGGAAAATTGTAGCAGGATATTATCTAACTTTACAACACTGTCCTAGTTTGAACCCCAGTTACAAAGAGAAATTTCTGTTTCTTTTTGTGAGAACATATTCAGTGGCACAAACTTTTCTGCATCTTACTTTAAAAGTTGCTGTGACATCTCTGTTATGTTTCATTATTCATTTAATTTACCATCAATATAGTGAGAAGATGAGTGTTCCCAAGTCAACATTGTGATTGGGAAAGTAGGTCATGTACAATGACGTGAACTTCTTGACTACTGAGGGAATCGTTTATTGGATTCCTATATATATGACTCTGTGAAGTCTAAACAATCATAACAGTTTTATTAACTGTCTTGGCCAGAAGGCACAGGGAGAAATTCCAAGGAAAAACATATTGTCTTCTTTGCTTCTGTTCCTTTTAAAAATTGACAACCTTGCTGCACGGTGGGCGGCACGGTGGCACAGTGGTTAGCACTGCTGCCTCACAGCGCCTGAGACCCGGGTTCAATTCCCGCCTCAGGCGACTGACTGTGTGGAGTTTGCACGTTCTCCCCGTGTCTGCGTGGGTTTCCTCCGGGTGCTCCGGTTTCCTCCCACAGTCCAAAAAGATGTGCAGGGTCAGGTGAATTGGCCATGCTAAATTACCCGTAATGTTAGGTAAGGGGTAAATGTAGGGGTATGGGTGGGTTTCGCTTTGGCGGGTCGGTGTGAACTTGTTGGGCCGAAGGGCCTGTTTCCACACTGTAATGTAATCTAATCTAATCTAATCTAATCTGTAATGTAATCTAATCTATAAAATGGCTGAAGCTGATCACATGATCATATTTCCAGAAGCTTCTAAACCCCTGCACTGTATTAACTTTACAGTTGAAACTGACACAATGGGCTAGGAGACAAGACATCTGCCTCCAGCCAACTCCGAACAAAGGGAAATCTCAAGACCCACTCTGTAAACATGGGTACTAATGCTTTTACAGTTACCTCACAATGGAAACTGCTGATGGGGATCAGAAAACTATAGCTTAATGACCTGTTAATGATCCCATTGAAGAGGGTCCACAGCATCTGAAATATTTGTCTTCATCATATGACTGAAATCTGATCTTGTGAAATGCCTAAGTGTACAATGCTGGGATTGGGCTCTTGTGGTGTAATGGTTGTGTCCTTACCTTTGATCCAGGAGACATGGGTTCAATTGCCAGCCAATTCGGTATCTGGACAGACAGACAAGTTTCCCTGTATCTCCTGCCTCCTTACTTTCTGAATGATCTTACCATGGGGAACCTTATCAAACGCCTTGCTAAAATCTATATACACCACATCCACTGCACTACCTTCATCAATGTGTTTTGTCACATCTTCAAAGAATTCAGTAAGGCTTGTGAGGCCTGATCTGCCCCTCACAAAGTCATACTGACTATCTCTAATCAGTTAAATATCACACAACACCAGGTTATAGTCCAACAGGTTTATTTGGGAGTACTAGTCTTTGGAGTGCTGCTCCTTCATCCAAAAGCTAGTACTTCCAAATAAACTTGTTGGACTACAACCTGGTGTTGTGTGGTTTTTAACTTTGTCCACCTCAGTCCAACACCTCCACATCATATCTCTAATCAAGTATGCATTTCCAAATGCTCACAAATCCTGTCTCTCAAAATCCTCTCCAATAATTTGCCCACCACTGATGTAAGACTGACTGGTCTATAATTCCCAGGGTTATCCCTATTCCTTTTCCTCAACAAGGAAATAACATTTGCCACCCTTCAATCATCTGGCAGTACTCCAGTGGACAGTGAGGACGCAAAGATCATCGTCAAAGGCACAGCAATCTGTTCCCTCACTTCCTGTAGAAACCTTGGGTATATCCAGTCTGGCCCAGGGGACTTACCGATCCTCATGTTTTTGAAAATTTCCAGCACATCCTCCTTCTTAACATCAACCTGTTTGAGCATATCAGCCTGTTTCACGCTGTCCTCACAAACATCAAGGTCACTTTCACTGGTGAATACATTAAGGACCTCCCCTACTTCCTCTGACTCCAGCCTCAAGCTCCCTCCACTATCCCTGATAGGTCCTATCCTCACTCTGGCCATCCCCTTGTTCCTAAGTGTAGAATATCTTGGGATTTTCCTTGATCCTACTCACCAAGGCTTTCTCTTGCCACCTTCTAGCTCTTCTAAGTCCATTTTTCAGTTCCTTCCTGGCTATCTGATAATCCTCTACAGCCTTGTCTGATCCTTGCTTCTTAAACCTTAAGTAAGCTTCCTTCTTCCTGTTGACTAGATGTTCCGCATCTCTTGTCAACAAAAAGAGAAAATGCTGGAAAATCTCAGCAGGTTTGGCAGCATCTGTAAGGAGAGAAAAGAGCTGACATTTCGAGTCTAACTGACCCTTTGTCAAAGCTAAAAAAAAGGGAGAAATAGGGAGGCATTTATACGAGGCTGAGAGAAGGTGAGTCATGGCTCCAGAAGCAAAAGTAGCAATAAAGAGGTGATACTGACAGTGCATAGAGAGATTATAGGGAGATTAGGAGCTGGGAATGACCAAGGCTGAAGCCTTGTGTGACAAAATATGAAGCCTATGTGACAAAATATGTGGGGGATGGGGAGGGGGGTGGGGATGGATGAAGCAGAGGCAACCAAGGTTCCTGTACCCTACCATTCCTTCCTTGCCTCAGTGGGACAAACCTATCCAGCACTCGCAGCAAATGCTCCCTAAACAATCTCCACATTTCTGTTGTGCATTTCTCTTGGAATACCTGTTCCCAATTTATGCTCCACAGCTCCTACCAAATAACATTGCAATTCCCCTTTCCTCAATTAAATATTTTCCCACACCATCTGCTCCTATCCCTCTCCATGACTATAGTAAAGGTCAGGGAGTTGTGATCACTATCACTGAAATATTCTCCAATGGAGAGATCTGACACCTGACCTGATTTATTGCCAAGCACCAAATCCAATATGGCATCCCCTCTAGTCGGACTGTCTACATATTGAGTCAGGAATCCTTCCTGGACTCACCTGACAAAGTCTGATCCATCCAAACTATTAGCACTAAGGCTATGTTTATTTATGTTTACTTACTTAATATGTTTACTTATTTAATAATCTGGGCACATGTCTTCATGTAAGCAACTTGGATGGTTTACAGAAGTACCTACCATCAATGGCAATTATAATTTTAAAACTGACTCACTTTGTAGCTGCACATATAGAGTGGGAGGTCCGCCAGATAATCCTTATTGAGTACTCAGACCAACAGACATCATAGCATGGCATTGCCTATTTATAGTCCATGGTAAAAATTAACATGTCAATTGCTTTTTGGCTATGCGGTATTTTGAAAAACAAGGATTTATTAATAAACATGCTTTAAATACAAATATTACTATTAAACTCTATCCATCCTTCTGATGTTTGTCTGTGTATAAATGGTCAAACTAATCTTAAACCCTAATAATATAAGACGCCATGAAGAGTGGTCAATACAAACTTAAAAAGGAACAGGCCAGCCTAACCAGTCTCCCAAGTTGTTTGAAAAAGCAATGTTCTTCAAGAAATATAGAAATTTGCACATCTTTGAGATGCTAAAATTCCATGGCTGTACCATTCTGGTAACTGGGCTAGGATTAATTACTGGGAAGTTACAACTGCTGGCAGTGCTGGCCATCCTTGGATTCGGATCACCCTTGTAACAGCAGGTGACATCCCAAGTGCTGACCAGATGGTAGCAGTCACTTGTTGCTGCCATCTGTCACATTTCTGTCCCGGTAGACTATTAATATTTATGAGGCTCCAGGCTGAATTTTGGGGCGGCCTTGTGCTCCTAATGTACGTGTGTTTTTTTAATAACTCGATTGTATAAACTAGAGCTCATTCTTTCCAGCTTCATGTGTTTGAAAGTCTCCCTTGTGTTTCAGCAAACACAACTGGGCACAGGATCTGTGCTGATCGGAGCACTGCATTGTTTGACTTTTAATTTTTCCCTTAAAGAAGATGAGCATTGTTAGCAAGGCCAGCATTTATAGTTACCAGTGAGATGGTGGTGCTGTGCTGTCTTCTTGAACTGGAGAGTTCCGTATGGTGATGGTGCATGAAGTAATGGTAATATGGTTCCAAGTCAGGATTTTGTGTGTAACGTAAAGGGGAAACATATGGAATAGGAACATAAGTCAGCCTTTTAGGCCCTCTTGCTGCTCCACCATTTATTAATATCATGGCTGATCTGTTTGTGTTTCAAATTCCACATTTGTGGGTGGCACGGTGGCACAGTGGTTAGCACTGCTACCTCACAGCGCCAGAGACCCGGGTTCAATTCCCGCCTCGGGTGACTGAATGTGTGGAGTTTGCACATTCTCCCCGTGCCTGTGTGGGTTTCCTCTGGGTGCTCCGGTTTCCTCCCACAGTCCAAAAATGTGCAGGTTAGGTGAATTGGCCATGCTAAATTACCTGTAGCGTTAGGTGTAGGGGGGTGGATCACACCTTGGCGGGTCGGTGTGGACTTGTTGGGCTGAAGAGCCTGTAAGTAATCTAATTTCCATCTATGTTAACCTTTGATTCTCCTGCCAAACAAAAATCTATCTATCTCTGCCTTAAGAAAATTCAATGAACTCACCTCCACTGCCTTCTGAGGTAGAGTTCCAAAGTTGCACAACCCTCTGCGGAAAATATTTTTTCTCATCCCTGTCCTGAAAACATGACCCAAAATTTAAAACAGTGACCCCTAGTTCTAGTCTCACCTGCAAGTGGAAACATCCTCTTCACATCTATCTTATCAAGTTTGTTCAGGAGCTGCTACACTTCAATCAAGTCACAACTCACTCTTCAAAACTCCAGTAGCAACAAACTCAGACTGTCCAATCTGATGTCATAGGCAATTTGCCCCTTTCCAGATATCAGTCAAGTGAGTTTCTTCTAAACTACCTCAAACATATTTACATCCGTCCTTAAATAAGAAGACCAAAATTGCACACAGCACTTGAGACGCAGCCCTGTGTAACTGAAGCATAACATCCTTACATTTATGTTTAATTCCTCTCAGAATAATCAATAGCATCCTGTTAGCCTTTTGATTACACGTGGTGAAAATGCTGCTCCTTTAACAAGGTTATATTGTCCTTTTTTTCACAGATGTCATAAACGACACAGACTCTGAAAAGTCTAAGTTGAAAGGTTCTAGGGCCAATTTAAATTTAGATAACAGATACTGCCTCAGGTAGAAAGCTTTCAAATAAAAAAAAGTCACTGGTACAATGAAAGGGGAGTGGCTAGTTCTCCCAGCTCAGCTTTTCTCTGGTTTGGTTTGCTTTTTGGCAGGGAGAAAGTGAGGACTGCAGATGCTGGAAATCAGAGTCAAAAAGCATGGTGCTGGAAAAGCACAGCCAGTCAGGCAGCACCTGAGGAGGAGGAGTGTTGATGTTTCGAACATAAGCTCTACATTAGGAATGTTTTGAAGCTGCTGGACGCAAAGAAGCAGGTGCATGCTGGTATTCTCTCTCTGAGATCACTCCTGTAAAACCTTATGTTTGCTTTTACCTTTTGAGCCAAGGGGTGTTTATGGGGATTGATTCCAAGTATTTGGAACAGCATCATTAAGTTGGTATAATCTGTTGGGTTTTCGGATAGGTTACGTTATTCAGTATTCTGTTCTCCTTTGTGTTTCATTCGGTAATCTTGTAAATAAATTCTGTTATGTTTAAGTGGTTTCAGCAGCTACATCCCTCCTGGAATATTCACTGAACACCTGCTTGAAACAATGAGCAAAGTTAGAGCCCAGGCTACTTTCTTGAAATGTTTTGAGGGGGTCTGGCCTGGTCCATAACAATGTTGTACCTGAATGCTGAGATTTTGTGACTCACGCACTGGAACATCTAGATCACTCGGTACCTCACAATTCCACATTCCGCTTACATAAAAATGTATTTTTAAAATTTTTCCTGTGAAGGTGGACAACTTCAGATTTTCTTACTTAATTCTCCATTTGTCACTCACCCTAACTATCTGTCTGAAAAATTCTCTTAATGACTTCTTCACAATAAGCTTTTTCACTTATCTTATATTACCTGTAAATTTAGTTACTTAGCTGCCCTCATCAAAATAATTTATGTAGATTTGGAACAATTGAGACCCCTGTGGGACTCCATTCTTTGCCAACCCAGTGGAAGTGTGAGGGAATTTGAGATCTCTCCTATTTCTGCCAGCCAGCCAATCTTCAAGCATGTTTGTGTATGACACTCTAAATCATAAGCTTTTATTTTTTGCAGAACTTTTGTGCAGTCCTTGCATGGGATTTTGTACACTACATTGGTACAATGTACATTGGTAGTGTACAAAATCCCATGCAAGGACTGCACAAAACACTACATAGGACAAACAGGAAGACAGCTAACGATCCGCATCCATGAACACCAACTAGCCACGAAACGACACGACCAGCTATCCATAGTAGTCACACATGCAGATGACAAGCAACATGAATTTGACTGGGACAACACTGCAACACAAATTCCCAGCTCGGCGAACAGAACCACAACAACGAGCACCCGAGCTACAAATCTTCTCCCAAACTTTGAACACTATTATTTTAAAATAAGTTGAGTATTGGATGAACAAAGAGAAGTGCTAATGAGCTATTGGTGGGATAAATCTCAGGATTTTTTTTAATTAATAGAATTTCAATTAGAGTAATGTATTAGAGGAGAACATCAGAGATGCATTTACAAAACAATTGTAAGCTGCAAAAATGAGTTAGAGATCTTTTGAATGGATACATTTGAAAAACCAAATTGCTTTCCTATTGGAAACTACTTTATGAGGGATGGAGTGTAAACTGGAGGAACTAGCCATACATGCAAATAGATGCAGCAATTATTTCCATCTATCTTCAATCAAGCATTTGTTTTCATGTTAAGCAAAACATAACTGAAAAACATTTCTTAACAAAATATTGCTTTGTTCATTCCTCTCTTATTTATCATTTTTATGCAGTTCATTGCCTTATACATGAAATATTTAATAGAGTGGAACAACTTAATTAATCATTTCCCAGAAATATTGATATCACCACTTCATTGCATTATCGTAGCAATAAAAATCTTCCCAAACATTAATGTCATTCAAAAATTACAGGGAATTTGTCTGATGAATATAACACACAACACTGCAAAAATTGAAAAGCAATTTAATTCATCAAGGTTAATCAAAACAATGCATTCATTGATATAACTTTGTCAATAAACAGAGAGGGGGAGGAAGAGCTGCTGTGTTTGCTATATTTAAGATCCAGTTAAAGGAAACTCATTTATCAGAATAAAATAGATTTGCGTTAAGAGTTACAGAAATAAATATTCAAAAATTTATGTGAGAATCCTGTGTATAAGTTCAAGACCGGGTTAAGGTAAAGTTCTTTCTGGCTCTGCCTTTTGTAAGTTAGTTTTGCATTTAAAAGCAAACACAGGACGATTGAATCAGAGAATGGCTACAGCACAGAAAGAGGCCATATGACCCATTATGTCCATACTAGCTCACCACATTGGCAACTCCCTTATACCACTCCTCAGTCTTTATACTGTTGCCTTGTGAACATTTTATCCCACAGTTAATTTCTTTCATGTAAGTGGAAGTGTAAGGGAATTTGGGATTCTAATTTTAACTTACTTAAAAGAAACGGCAGCAATGATCCAATAGCAGGACTTGTGGGAAGATTCTCCTTTAGTTTTGCCCAAAATGTTTTTACCCCTTATTCTGGGCTAACATTTCAGTGTAGTACTGATGGAGTGCTGTATTACTGGATGTATCACCTTTCGGCTGAGACTCATTAGAATTAAGAACAATGAGAAAAATGAGAGGGAATCTTATTGAATTATATAATGTTATGAAGGGAATAGATAGGATGGAAGCAGTTGGTTTTTTTCCACTAGTGAGTGAAACTAGAACTAAGTGACATCGCCTCAAAGTAAGGGTGAGCAAATTTAGGACTGAGTTGAGGAAGAACTTCTTCACCCAATGGGTTATGAATCTGTGGAATTCCTTGCCCAGTGAAGCTGTTGAGACTACCTCTTAGAATGTTTTTAAGGCAAAGATAGATAGATAGTTGAACAGTAAAGGGATTAAGAGTAATGGTGGATAGGTGGGCTTGTGGAGCTGTGTCCTCAAAAAGATCAGCCATAACCTTATTGAATGGCAGAGCAGAATCGAGAGCAAGATGGCTCTTTGCTGTCTCCATAGAGCCGTAGAAACAGTACAACACAAAATGAGGCCATTCAGTCCATCATGTCTGCACTGGTTGTATAAACTAGCTAATTCTAATCGCACTTTCCAGCAGCTGTTTCATAGCCTTGCAAGTTACAGGGCTTCACATGCAGATCAGATCATTTTTAAATGAGGTGAGGGTTTCTGCCTGAACCACCAAACTGGGAAGCAAGCTCAGATTATTAGAGAAAGCCAGCTGGAAATATAAAATCATTAAGAATTTCTGCAAGTATTTGAATAAGCAAACAGTAACCAAAAATAGTGTTGGTTTTTTAAAAAATTGATTATAATTAAAGAAACAGCAGAAGTCATTTTGTGTCCGTCTTCACGGTAGAAAATTACTCAAAGCCAATTGAATATTAGGAGTTGATACAAAGAGGGGAACTGCAAGCAATCACCATCATCAGGAAGGAAGCTCTCGAAAAACTACTGGGCCTAAAGCCTGACACATCCTCATGACCAGTGGCCTCCATCCTTGGGTCTTCAGAGAAGTGTGACACAGATAGAAAGATTTTTGGTTCCAAAATTTCTTAGATTCTGGAAGGGTCCGAACAGATTGGAAAATACAAAATATATCATCTTTATTCAAAAAAGAAGGGAGGCAGAAAACAGGAGAGTATAGGGCATTTATTCCTATCTCTATCATGGAGAAAGTTCTAGAATCCATTATTTAAGGAGGTTCTAACAGGATACTTGGAAAATCACAATGTGATCAGGCAGAACCAATAAGTCTGTAAAAAATGAATTGACTTTAATTGAACTATTGGACTCTTTGATAAAGTAACATTCATGGTAGCCTGAGGGGAACTGATAAATGTGGTGTACTTGGAGTTTCAAATGGCGTTTGATGAGGTGTCATGTCAAAGGTTGGTATTGCAAGATAAGAGTACATGGTATAGGGGGTAACTTATTAGCATGGATAAATAGTTTATTAACCAGCAGGGAGTAGAGGAAGGATAAATAGTTATTTTTTGAATTCACAAACTGCAAGTACTGGAGTGTCACAGAGACCAGTGCTGGGGCCTGAACCTTTTTCAATCTATATAAATGATTTAGATGAGGGGACTGAAGATATAGTAGCTAAATCTGTTGACAACATTCAAGCAGATAGGAAAGGAAGTTGACAAGAAGAGAGAGATTGTAATATAAAGATGAAGAGAGTGGGTAAAAGTTAGGTAGATGAAGTAGAATGTGAACTTGCCCGTTTTGGTAGAAAGAATAGACCAGTAGTAAACTATTTAAACAGAGAGAGAAATAGGAGTACTTGATAATAGAGAAGGATCTGGTTGTACCAGTATATGAATCACATCAAATTAGTATGCAGGTGATTAAGAAGGCAAATGGAATGTTGCCATTTACTGCAGGAGAAATTGAATATAAAAGTAGTGCAATTTTCCTACAGTTGTACAGGGTGTTTGTGAGACCAATACTGGAGTACTGTGCACTGCTTTACTCCCTTTATTTGAAGAACATATAATTACTGTTGAAACAGTTCAGGGCAAGATCTCTTGACTTGTTTCTGGAATGAAGGTCTTATCTTATGAAAAAAGCTAAACAAATTACACCTGTATCTTGGAGTGTGGATGGATAAGATGTGATCTTATTGAAACATATAATGTTGAGGGGCTTGCCTCTTATAGCTATTAGGAGGATGTTTCCTATTATGATGGATATTATTTAAGAATAAGAGGTCTCCCTTTTAAGATGGAAGTGAGGAGAATTTGTTTCTTAGAAGGTGGTTACAGGTTGCAATTATTTACACCTTTGTTTTCAAATTTACTAAGGCTGGGTTCAATGAAATTTTTAGCCAAAGATGTCAAGTGTTATATGGTGCAGGCAGGAAAACGGAGCTGAGACTTTAACCAGATCTGCTACGATCTTACTGAGTGGTGGAGCAAACTCAAACACCAAACGGCCTACTCCTGCTCCTGAGTCCAATGTTCCTCAGCTGTTATTTCAAAGATGCCAATAGCATGCCTTACTGCACAACATAAAATTATTTGGCTAACTCAGCTTTTACCCATCTCCCAATTCCTCAATGTTTTCTTTCCTTACCATCGTACCCACTCATTCAGTGATACTTACTCAGGTGTAAGGCAGTCCTCTTAACTAAGTGACCATGGAGTGTGTGTAAATCAAAACAGCAGGCTGCATAAACATGGAGGCCAGCACAAGCCTTATTCAGCACTGACTATAAGTAACAGACCTCACAATTGATTACACTCCTAGCAGTGGATTGGAACATTTAATTGTTTTGCAAGCTATTGTATAAATTCTAAATGCCAGTAACATGTTTCTATCTCCTGCATTCAGTGTTGTGAAATATGGCATATCACATAATCCCACTGTCCAATAGTCTTCTACTAAAATGAGCTGGGCTATTTTTTGTGAGTGAACCTGAGATACATACTGATCTGGAACTAAAGTAGATATAGACAAAGATTTTATTTGAATATCTTTTCAAATTATGAAATTTTAAAATAGAACTATCCTCAAAAGCAAATGGTTTCGGCATATTGTTAAACTGAACATAATAGGAGAATGAAAGGGACTCAACTAACTTAATGAATCTCATTTAATATCTTCGTATTAAATGCAATCAATACCAAAGAACTAGAAACAGATTTTTAATGGCTTTTCTTCACCAATGTATTTCAACACTTTCCAACCCACAATCTATAGTTGATTCTGACTTGAAATAGAGATCCAGAGAGGTCTGATCATTGATTAATTTAGTTTGACTTTATTGTCTCTGTTGTGTTCTTGAATAAATTTACTACAATCTGTTAAAGGTTGCTGACAAATCCTATAGGTCCAGAAAGGTTTTGGTTTGGTTTTAGGGTTTATAATTGAATGTTGATTCAATTCCAAATTCAGATCAATATTGCTGCTCATTAAGATGAGAAATGGGATGGAGTATAATTACATGTCTGAACAGTAGTTTACTGAAAAGCACTTTGTCTTGGCTGCACTATATCAGAAACAAACATATACTATGGACAGTACAATAACATTGAAGGCACAACCTTCAATAGATAATTTCAGGGATCCAAATCATAGAATAACAAGAGATTGTTCATGACAATATAGTTTGATATTTAGTTTGACATGATTAAAGTAGTCTCCACTTGGCAAATAATAAGCATTCATGATCATCAAAATAATCATGAGAGATTAGATTATAGGCTTTTTCTTGAAACAATGACTGCTTTTCAAAAATCAGGCAGGTCTGGTTCAATACTTTTTTTCTAAAAGTAAAATATATTTGATAAACGACATGATCTACAATGAGTAGTCCAGCCTAAGGGTAGTCTACTGCAGCTGATTTTAGTTACTGACAGTACTTTCAAAAAGAGTTGAGTGTGTGAATATTTTTCCAAATTAGTTGTGAACTAATTGAAATGTTTTTGAAATTTCCAACTTTGGTTGCATTGTTTTTGAGATGAGATATCAATCTTCTTCCTCTCAGATTTTAATTCTTGCAATGTCATTGTAGTAAATGGATGTTTGGGTGTGTCATAGAATATAGAGTTTTACAGCATGGAAGCAGACCCTTTGGTCCAACCAGTCCATGCTGGCATAATCCCAAACTACACTAGTCCCGCCTGCCTCTGCTTTGCCCGCATCCCTCCAAACATTACTTATTCATGTACTTATCTGAATGTCCTTTAAATGTTATAACTGTACCCATATCTATGACTTCCTCCGGAAATTCATTCTGCACATGAACCACTCTCTGTGTGAAAAGACTTACCCCATATATCCTTTTTATATCTTTCTCCTTTCACCTTAAAAAATGCCCCATTGATCTTGAAATGCCCAACTCTTGGGAAAAGACATTTGACACTCACCTTATCTATAACCTTCATGATTTTATAAACCTCTATAATTAAACAAGTTGATGATTGGTCCAGCCAGTATTAGACTGTCACATAGTTCAAATGATACTGACGTCACTTAGATCTTTGACTCCAACAGTGACTTGAACTCTGAGTTATCAATGTTTTGATCTAGAAAAATGAGTGTTTGTTATAATGAAGTCATGCTGAGCACACCTGTGTGCATGAGGGCTTTATTTATGTTGGAATTTCCCATGCCATTTTTCCTGAATGTTCATCTCTAGATTTATTGCAGTCATAGGGAGAACTGCAGACGCTGGAGATCAGAGTTGAGAGTTTGGAAAAGCACAGTTGGTCAGACAGCATCTGAGGAGAAGGAGAATTGATGTTTTGGTCTAAAGTCCTTCATCAGGATAGAGACTTGTGGGCTGGGGAGCTGAGAGACAAATGAGAGGAGGGTGGGGTTGGGGGGAAGGTAGCTGGGAATGTGATAGGCAATTGAAGGTGTGGGTGAAGATGATTGATCAGAGAGGAGGGAGGTGTGGATAGGTGGGAAGGAAGATGGACAGGTCAAGAGGGCGATGCCAAGTTGGAAGGTTGGATCTGGGATAAGGTGGGAGATGAGGGGAAATGAGGAAACTGGTGAAATCCATATTGATCCCATGTGGTTGGAGGGTCCCAAGGGAGAAGATGAGGCATTCCTCCTCCAGGCAATGGGTGGTAAGCGTTTGGCGATGAAGAAGGCCCAGCACATTCATGTCCTTGGAGAAGTGGGAAGGGGGTTTAAAGTGTTTGGCTGCGGGCCGGTAGGATTGCTTCATGCATGAGTCCTGGAGATGTTCTCTGAAGCATTCTGCAAGTAGGCGCCTTGTCTCCCCAGTGTAGAGGAGACCACAACGGAAGCAACAGATGCAATAAATGACATGTGTGGAAGTGCAGGTAAATCTCTGACAGATTAGAGTTGAGGGGGGGAAGGTGTGGGTGCAAGTTTTACAATTCTTGCAGTGGCAGGGAAGGTGCAGGAGGGGAGGGTGGGTTGGTGGGGTGTGAACCTGACAGAGCTGTGGAGGGAATGGTCTTTACAGAACGCAGATAGGGGTATGGAGGGAAATATATCTCTGGTGGTGGAGTGTGTTTGCAGGTGGCAGAAATGGTGGAGAATGATGCAATGTATATGGAGGTTGGTGGGGCCGGGGGGGGGGGGGTGGGGGGGTTCTGTCCTTGTTGCTGTTGGAGGGGTGGGGTTCGATTCTTGACTCTGATATCGCAGTCATAGCCAAACCTGAACATTAAAGCCCATCAGAAAGATGATTTCCTATTTTGGGATAGCAATAATAAATTCATAAAGTCTGAGTCAAACTTTTCCTTAACATTCCAATTCAGGCAAGGGCAAAAGTTGTAGAAGATTGTGGCACAATGATTCTATAGTTGAGTTCAAGATGAGCCTTTTGTCAGTAAAACTGGGGAGTTCTGGCAATGCATCCAAGATCCATTCCAATTCCCTGTTTGTTCTTCAGTTGCCTCTTTCTTAGATGGTGGGTCTTACTGAGGGCAGTGTTGTTAATTTGGAATATTGATCTTTTTTGTGAAAAGATTGAGCTCCCTTTGGTGATCCCTCTTGTGGTTGATGTTCTAGCATTTTGATTCGCTGTGCCGATGGAGGAGGCCAAAGATCCACATCCCATGTATCATCGTTAAACACTTCCACTAACTCCAACTATATCCCACCACCAAGAACATCTTCCCTTCCCCACCCCTCTCTGCCCTTTGCAAGGACCGTTCCCTTTGCCAATCCTTGGTTTGCTCTACTCTTCCCACTGACTCCTCTGAACCCCCAGTTACCTTCCTGTGCAACCGGAAAAGAGGCAAAACCAGCCGGGACACCACCCCCCTCAGCTCCATCCGGGCCCCAAACAGCCCTTCCAGGTGAGACAGAGGTTCACCTGCCTCTCTTCCAACCTAGTTTACTGCATCAGGTGCTCCCAATGTGGTCTTCTCTACATCAGGAAGATCGAGCATAAATTTAGGGAACAGTTTGCCGAGCATCTCAGCCAGGCCCGCAGAGACTGACCGGACCTCCCAGTCACCGCACATTTTAATTCCCCTGACCACTCCCTTTCCAACATGACCATACTTGGCCTCCTCTATTACCGCAATGAATGATTGGAGGAATAACACCTCATCTTTCACTTGGGCAGCCTGCAGCCTGGAGGACTCAACATTGAGTCCTCCAATTTCAAATAAACTCCTTTTCCATCCCCTGCCATTCCTCTCATTGACCCTTCCTTCCAGCTACCAATTGGATTCATTCCTCCCATCGACCAACCAGGTCGTTCCCTCTACCTGTCTTCACCTATCTCACACCCTGCCCCCAACTCCCTTTATCTGCAGCTCCCCCTACACCCATCCCCAATCCTGAAGAAGAGTTATACCTGAAACGTTGACTTCTCCATCTCCTGATACTGCCTGGCTTGCCTCCTGCCTCCTGCCTTCTTCCAGCCTCCTGCTTGTCTATCTTGTTTAATGTGAGAATCCTGGGGTACCATTATTATTCAGATAACCTTGACATGTTAGATTTGAGAGGTTTTTTATATTAATGTCACAATGATTATGGATTAGTCAGTCTTAGGACAAGAAGAGTTTGCCTTATTGAAAGGTTTAGATGTTATCACCACAAGAATTTTGCATTGGTCATGCTTACCAATGCTATATACTGAGTGTATGTAACAGGTCAGCTGCTGTGAATGGCATCAGGTGGTTCACTGCCTCAGATTTGTTCCTCATTATGTAACTTAGGTCCATTCTCATACCTATGTTCTTGCAGATTCAACCAACTTGCTGCATGTATGGTTTTTAAAATTCATTCATGGAGTGTGAGTATCACTGGCTGGACCAGCATTTATTGCCCATCCCTAAGTGTCCAGAGGGCAATTAAACGTTAAGCACATTGCTGTGGGTCTGGAGTTACATGTAGGCCAGACCAGGTAAGGATGGCAGATTTCCTTTGTTAAAGGACATTGTTGAAACAAATGGATTTTTCCTGACACTTGGCAATGATCATCATTAAACTCTTGTTTTCAGATTATTATTGGATTCTAATTCTACCAACTATCATGATGGAATTTGACCCCAGAACACTACCTGGGCCTCTGGATTAGTAGTCCTCATGTTAATGCCACTACGCCATCACCTACCTACCACAATGCTACTGAGCCAACAGGTGATGCTCATTGAATCCTTCACTCAGAGTGTATTTTGCCGTTGCTTTCCTCAGTGCTTCCTTTAGGTGGTGTTCAGCACGTAGACCTAATAATTTTCCAGTTAAAGAGAGCTGTGGGTGGTAGTCAAGAGATGTCAGTTCACATCATCCATTTAAATTGATAATGTTAAAACCGATGCTTACCAGTCTTTGGGAAACACTTATTCAGTATTCTATTCATTCTGAATTGAGGTTTTCTTTTACCATCCCAAGTTGATTTGTTTAAGAAAGTTATATCTCAAGGCATCCTTCACAACAACCATTCATTGAAATTATTCTCTCAAATTCGAGACTGTTTTGTCATCTCTAGTTCATACCCATTGTCATAAGCTTTCTGTATGTACATGTATATTTCCAAAGAGCAAAACAATCTTCTTTTTCATTTTGACCCATTGTTTTAAGCAAGTCTCTAGAATTATCTTTGCCATATATACAACCACAATAGTGTATAGAAAAGTCCATCATGTATGAATGAGCCTGCTTTATTTACCTTGGAAGCTTTACCACTGACAAATGAAACCAGCTTTCTTGATTGTTTGAGCATTGCTGAATAGATAAACTCCAATTTAGCGTTAGCACCCTGTCACATATAATACTCAACCAGCAGGTCCACCTGTGAGGTTTGGTTCCGAAATCAAAGTAACAGATAGATATGAAAACTTGCTACTGTATGGCACAGGTCAATGTCACATCAGCAGCTGCATTTTAAAGAAAATATGTTTTTCATTTCCTTCCATTCTTCTTTCTCTTTCAGGGTAAGAGTTTCTATCGGAATGAAATCACAACCACGGATCTACAGAGAAACCTAAGGAAAGAAGATACAGCAGATCAAAAGCTTTTTGGAAGTACCATATTCAGACTTAAAACCCTGTGATTGTAATAGGAAAGGAAGATGGAAAGTGGTAAAGAGATTTTGAACTTAACCATTTAGCATTTACATTTGCAGAAGAAGGTGGAGGTAATCCTTTATGATCAATTTTCTGTTGTTTAATCAATTTAACGCTTTATTACAATTTTCACAGAACCATTGTTTAAACAATAGAAGAACAAACGTAATATTGAACCTGGATATGGAATACCACATGGACAATACAAATTGATAAATTTATTTGTAAAGCAGAAAGAACAATATTATGAAAAATAGCAAAGGCAAAGATGCACAATTCCATTAGAAATGTTATTAGCTGGATTCTTAAGACTTAAAGTTTAACTTGTTTGTGAGGTCTTCAGTCTAAAATAAAAAGGAAACGTGACTCTGGAAGTTTGAAATAAAGTCAGAAATTGGTTTAAGTGCATTACAAACCTGTCAACTTCTGAGGGGAAACAAGGTTTTGCCTAGTTTTCTCTGACTAATAATGTAATGTATCATATTTAATCACAACAGATCATGTTGGAAAACTCATAAAACAATTTACTTTTGAAGTGTAGTGGTTCATTACATCAGCAAATACAGTTACCATATGTATTAACATTGTTCATAAAGTGAAGTGAGATATATGTTAGTTAATCCCTGTCTTTGTGGTTTTGAGTGAGATACAACCATTTGCAATGGAACCTGGGGGTAATTTTTCAATTGTTGGAATGGAAAGTAGCTGGATGAGATGTAGAGTAGGACATAGATTATAGTGTGGGTGATAAAATCTGCTAACCTTTTTAGAGGGTAATAGTTTCCCTGAAAAAAGTTGATAATCTTGAAGGCAAAGATAGCAATCAGATGAAAGAAATGAGTGAATCAGGGAGCCAGAGCTGGGTGTTCGTGCAATAGAGAAACGGCAATAAAGAAAGTTCATTATAGGATTGGAACCATGGAGATCTGTTAATAAGATGACATGAACTCTGTAGAGTGGGATGATTGGAACAAAGGAGGCCACCTCTTTGAATCTCAGCACCCCTTTATAGGACAAAAAATAGTTCAATTAAATCAGAGCAGCCAATGTAAGCAGTCTGCCAAACTGTTCCTTGCAATTTCTTCATTTTTATCTTCAATGTAGGGGAGGGTGAAGTTATATATTTCTTTGAGTTTTGTTTACTTGCTGCAAGGATGATAAATCCAGAAGGCACCAAAAGGTACAATGCTCCTTGAGTCATTTTGCTGACGCTCTTCACTGATCCAACATATGTTAGATAAATCTTGCATCATTGTTTCTGCTTCACAAGACAGAGGGAAGACTTAAATAAAAGAAGAACCATGGTAATAGTGGAAGTGCCAGTATGAAGAGCTATCATAGTTACCTTAAACATAAATCACCATGAATCTATAATGATCCCCAATGAGCACTTCAAGAAAAGAAATCAATCAAATATGATTTACTTCTTATGAGACAAAATAATCCACAACCGCCACATCCTCTCACTGTGAGGCTCTCTGCCATACTGTGACCTTGCATACAACATCCAACATTGACAAAGCAATTACGACAGTCTCAGGAGTGTCATTTGTCTATGATAACCTAATATGGCTGTTCTGCTTTTATTTCTATTATATCTAAGTCCTTTAATGACTTACCTCTTTTGTATCCTGTAAACGCTGACAGTAGGAATAAATGGTGAATTATATTCAAAATGTAAATTCACCCAAATTGAGCAATTTTACCTCTGATTGGATGATTTGTATTCAAAGTGACACAGGCCATTCAAGAGAATGCCATTGAATAATTTGACACTTCTCATTCTATATGCACACAAACAATATCATATTTTGGGTTTTACCAATTAAGTTTATCCATCATATTTGCTGGGGTCTTGGTATCACAGGTTAATTAAAAAAAGAATTACACCATTTTTCTGTTCATTTTCATTGTTGAGTTGTGGGTGCATGTATGAATATTTGTTGGAATACAATAAAGTATGATCAAATTCTTTGGCGGATTAATGATATTTGTGTCCTTGATCATTCAGTTCTATTCCAGAATCACAGAATGACAGCAATCTGGAAGGAGGCCATTTGGCTTGTTGAGATCATTCTAGAGAGAAATTGACCCAATCCCACTACCCACGCTTTCAATGTAGAACTGAAAATGTTTCTCTTCATCAAACCTCTTTGCAAACCACTGACGTGAATCTGCCTCCTTTCAGGCAGTGCATTTGTGAACAGTTAATGGTAGCTGTAGTCCCTTATCCCTGGAATCGATTGGAAGAGTGTGGCTCCACAATTTCTACCACCTATATCCTTCAGTATCCTTGGATGCATCCCACCTAATGCTGGTCAACTTATCACATTGATGTACAGTAAACCTTTCTAATTCTTCCACTTCATCAAATTTTATCTGTCACATTATAACAATGATCTCTTTATTCTCTTGTGACCGTGGCAGCATCTTTTCTGTTAGATACATAAAGGCCAGGAATAGATCATTCAGCCTGTTTAGACTGCTCCACCATTCAGTGGCTGACCAGCTCCCTCAAAACCACTTTTCCATGGTCACCCCCAGACTTTTTGATGTCATTACTACCAGAAATCTATTGATTTCTGTCTTGAGCATATTCAACAGCTGAGCTTGACAGCTTTCAGGGGTAAGAATTCCATCGAATCTTTATCCTCTCAGTGAAGAAATTCCTTCTCATCTCAAAACTAAATTATCTACCTCTTATCTTGAATTTATATTCCCTGCTTCTAGGATCAGCAGCCAAGCAGCCAAGGGACATATCTTAGCTACATCCACCATATCACAAGCTGTAAGAACTTTGTAAATTTCAATCAGCTCATTGATAGGTTGGTCAGGCGGGTGATAAATGGAATTTAATCCTGAAGGTGTGAAGTGATATTCTTTGGGAGGACTAATAAAGCAATGGAGTTCGCATTGAATGGTAGGACCCTAAGAAGTGCAGAGGTTCAGAGTGACCTCCGAGTGCATTGGAGAGGATCAATGTGAATGTTCAATGAAATTGAAAAGAATGATGAACTCAAAGGATTTCAAGATGATATTAGTCAAGAAGAAGCTGTGCAATGTAAAGACTAGCTGAGGACACGTGTAAGGACATTTTAGCAAAGAAGGAGCTTGAGGATGTACGGCAATGAGCATTTTACAGAGATGGTGAGGATGATAGAAAGAACAGGTTATGCCAAAGTACAGCGTGGAATAGTTTTAGATGAAACACAGGAGTAAATATCACACTGTTTCTGTGTTGCTCACTGAGTAGGAAGGTGAGGAGAGAATGCTGAGTGTTCAAGCGTGGGAGATATCCAGCAAAGTATAATGGGCACAAAATAAATTCTACCTACTTTTGTGCACCCCAGACAGCTACGTGGGCATTGCATTGGTCTAAATCTGGAGCATTATCCTCAACCCAACTCCCGGCAACATCCACATTCTGGCTGCAGTGATCATGCAGGCTTGGGTGGGATCAAAGAAACATTCGTTCCACACACATAAGCTGCAAAAAGAAAAGCTGTCACAAAACAGTTTTCTCCATTTACAAAACTAAAGCTGGTGTTTTGTTCTGCTAGATGGCGCCATTGATCAGCTCTTGCAGATTAGGGGCTGAGACACACCAATGATAACAGATGGTTCACAGCAGGAAGGGACCAATTATTTAATTAATAACCATGTACGAAGGAGTCAATCATAGAGTCTTACAAACAATGTGTGATTTTAAAAAAGATTGGTCATTCTTTAGTGGTCCTTCCCCAGTTCCCCTTTGTTGTGATGTGTAATTGCATCTAAGTTTAATCTACAAAATGGCCTGAAGAGTCCTGTCTTCACAAGGAAAGTACTTGGAAAATTCCTTTTAATGAGCTTCCATTCACACAAACCGGTGCAAACACACACAAAAAAATGTGAATTAAATAGTTACACTTTTTGTATGGAATGCTGTTGGGTGAAATTGAATTATATTTTGGATTAGTGGTGCTGGAAGAGCACAGCAGTTCAGGCAGCATCCGAGGAGCAGCAAAATTGACGTTTCGGGCAATGATGCTGCCTGAACTGCTGTGCTCTTCCAGCACCACTAATCCAAAATCTAGTTTCCAGCATCTGCAGTCATTGTTTTTACCTCCCTGAAATTGAATTATAGCCAATCAAACTCCTCCATCCGAGATCAAAACAGGTTTGTTGCATTTTGTCAATGATGGTGTCCCTTTTATTAAGAAATGTATAATAGCCATATTAAGTTGTAATTTGCATATTAGTTTAAACGTTGATCCTTTAATTACATTATCATAAATGGAAGTCTTTCTAATATTTAACAAGTTGTTTTTCTATTTTGTTCTTTTCCCAACTCTTGTCATTCCCAGTCCAGACACTGTTTAACACAAGTTGAGACTTCTGGATAGTTTTTACACCCTGGTAAAAATGCGTTGCAAGACCCTCTCAAGACACAGTTTTTATCGTCTGATAAATGAAACAATGTTACAAGTCAGTCATAATTATTCAGACACTCAGAAGCTGTACAGAACATATCTGCTCCCATTGATAGTTTGAATAAAACTCACTGTCCTTATCTTCAAACTGTTTGTGATATATCCAAAAGGTTAAGCCATTACCTTTCTTCTCTCTCCTCAAGCTTCTTGCACCATAATTAACCTTTATACAATGACATGAATTGACATAACATTTATTGCTACCCCATATCTCCCTCAAGTCTCTGATTCCACGAATGTAGATGGTCTGGACCTTTCACGATTATTTTCAGAATGTGATCTCCTTGGACTTGGGAGGTCTTTCACTTGAACACTGTTGATAATGAATCAGATTTGTGGATTATATCTCTGCTGGAGAATCTTGTATCATTTGGATATCCTCGTTTCTTTTAGATTTAGATTTTGGTCCATTACCTTATACAGAGGAACCTTAATTTCCAGAATTTCTTTTGCAAAGGAGTTCTTCCCTGTTAACTCAGGTAGTTGCCTCATAAACAATCGTGGGGGTCATTATAACCTTGTGAATATTCATTCTGGAAGTCAGCTGCCCTATTGAAACAAGTACTTTCTCCCCACAGTATCAAAGATTTTTGAATAAGGCAATATTTTTCTAATTGGAAGAGGTAGTCTCTTTATTGTAGTATCCTGGATGCGAAGAGTTTCCTCTTCTAGACCATGCCCTGCATATGTAGACATTGTTGAAACTTTATTGCTGGAACAGCACAGCAGGTCAGGCAGCATCCAGGGAACAGGAGATTCGACGTTTCGGGCACAGGCCCTTCTTCAGG
This sequence comes from Chiloscyllium plagiosum, assembly GCF_004010195.1. Classification (NCBI taxonomy): domain Eukaryota; kingdom Metazoa; phylum Chordata; class Chondrichthyes; order Orectolobiformes; family Hemiscylliidae; genus Chiloscyllium; species Chiloscyllium plagiosum. The sequence continues at coordinate 35,013,275 of NC_057710.1, forward strand.
AAGGGCCTGTGCCCGAATATGTAGACATTGGTCTATCTCCGATGAGCTCAGATTCAGCTCATCTCATTCTATTTGTTGATTGGACTGGGCATTTTGAGTTTGATTGACTGGCAAAGTAGACTTTTCAGACTTTCAATCATGTTACTGAAAGATTGCTGCTCACTTAGCATTAACTCGGTTTCTGGCATTGACTGTTTTGTTTTAGAAGATAGAGAAGTGAAAATTTCCACAGGTCCTGTAAAGTCTGTAACTTTCACTGTTTGGACACTATTAAACAGCTCACCTGTGCCAACATCTCACTAGTTACTTTCTTCAGTTTGGATTCTGCCATGATTCTGGGAAGCCCAAATGAACAACTAAGTTTTGTATTAGTTGTCCCTTAACCACTTGAGTCAAACATGGTTGCTCGTGGAAAAATGTTAGTACAATAGTTTATTTCCAGGTGAGTTGTTCTTCTGGTGAAGTTGATATTGAGACATGCATGAAGGCTTAATCATGAAGGTGAGGTGAGAGTGACAATCCATGATATCTCCAAAGCCTGTCCTCCATCTACCAGGTTGCATTTGACTGACTGTGGCATCAAGGAATCCTAGCAAAACTGGAATCAATGGGCATCAGGAGGAAAACTCCCCACTGGTTGAAGAGATACCTAGCACATAAGAAGATGGTTAATGTTGTTGAACACCAGTCATCTCAGCTCCAAGACATCTCTGCATGTGTTCCTCAGGGTAGTGGCCTAGGCCTAACCATCATTAGCTGCTTTATCAATGAAGCTCTCTCCATCATAAGGTCAGAAGTGGGGATATTCGCTGATGATTGTACAATGTTCAGCATCATTGTGGCTCCTCAGATACTGAAACAGTCCATGTTCAACTGCAACAAAACTTGGACAAATATTTGAACTGACAATTGGCAAGAAGCAGTTTCACCACACAAATGCCAGACAATGACCATCTCCAATAAGAGACAATCTACCCACTGCCCCATGACATTCAATAGCATTACCATCACGGAATCTCACACTATCAACATCCTGGTGGTAACAATAAATTCAACTAGCCATATAAATGCAATACAATGATACAATAGAGTAGAGGAATAGGCCCTTTGACACACCAAGCCTGCGCCAATTCGTATTTCTTATTTAGACCTGCAACTTATTGTCCATGCATGGTTTCTATCCCTCTGTTTATCTCCTGTTCATGTGTCTAACAAGCTATGTCTTAATTGTTGCTAACACGCCTGCTTCAACCATCTCCACTGACAGTACATTCCAGGCACCCACCACCCTCTGTTTAAAAAAGTTTTCCTGCACTTCTCCTCTAAACGTTCCTTGAACGTGTGCCCTCTTGTTATTGACCTATCCACCTGGGAAAAAGCCTCTACATCTCTCATAATTTTATAGACCTCTATCAGGTTGCCTCTCAGCCTCTGCCTTTCCAGTGAAAACAATCTGAGTTTATTCAACCTCTCCTTATAACTAAAATCATCCAGACTAGGCAACATCCTGGTAAACCTTCTATGCACCCTTTTCAAAACATCCATGTCCTTCTGGTAATGTGATGACCAGAACAGCATGCAAATGTTGCAGAACTAAAGTTTTATACAGCTGCAACAAAACTTGCCAACTCTTATATTCACTGCCCTGGCTGATGAAGGCAGACGTGCTGTATACCTTCTTGAACACCTTAGCAATCTGCGTTGCCACTTTCAGGGAGCTTTATGCCCATATCCCTCTGTTAGTCAATGTTCCTAAGGGTTCTGCCATTTATTATGAATTTGATCTTTCAAAATGCATCAGCTCACATTTGTCCAGATTAAATTCCATGTGCCATTTTTGATGATGCTGCTCCTTTAACAAGGTTAGGTTGTCGTTGGATTTTTTTCTGTAAATCATAAAGACACAGGTTCCGAAAAGTCTGGGGTTAAAGGGTTTTAGGACCAATTTGATTATAGTTAACAGATACTGCCTTAGGAAAAAGCTTTCAAGTTAAAAAACAGTACAATGAAAGGGGAGTGGCCAGTTCTCCCAGCTCAGCCTTGTTCGGGTTTAGTTTGGTTTTTAGCAGTCTGGCTATACACTGAAAGCAGTCAGGCAATTGTGAAGCTGCTGGACCCGAGAAAGACAGCTCCGTGCTGACCCTCTTTCTCTGCCACCTCTCCTGTAAGAACCTGTGTTTGATTTTATGTTTTATGCCAAGGGGTGTTTATGGGGATTGTTGCACGTATTTGGACCACCATCATTAAGTTGGGATAACCTGTTGGGTTTTCAGATAGGTTACGTTATTGTGTGATCTGTTCTCTTTTGTTTATGTGTTTAGTTTGTAAATAAATTTGTTTAAAACTAAGTGGTTTGACCAACGGCAACTCCCCTGGAATATATACTGTACACCTGCTTAAAACAACTAGCAAAGGCAGGGGCTGGGCTACTTTCTTGAAATGCTTTGAGGGGGTCTGGTATGGTCCATAACACATTTCTCTGCCCAAATCTGCAATCTACTGATATCCCACTGTATCCATATGTGTGTGTGACAAACAACAAAGTTCCCAGCACTGATCCCTGTGGAATACCATTAGTTACTGATCCCCATTCTGAAAAGTATCCTTCCGCTGCTATTTTCTGTCTTCTATGATCAAGCCAGTTTTGTATTCATCTAGCCAGCTCACCCTGGATCCCATGAGACTCTACCTTTTGTACTGGTCTGTCATAAGGTACCCTACCAAATGCCTTACTAAAGTCCATGTAGACAACATCCACTGCACTTCCCTCATCAATCATTCTTGTCACCTCATAGAACATGGAACATAGAAAAGTACAGCACAGATCAGGCCCCTTAGCCCACGATCTTGTGCCGAGGATTAATCCTAATGTAAAATAAATAACCTAACCTAAACACCCCTCAATTCACTGCTATCCATGTGCATGTCCAGCAGTCGCTTAAATGTCCCTAATGACTTTGCTTCCACCACCACAGCTGGCAATGCATTCCATGCATTCACAACTCTCTGCATAAGGAACCTTCCTCTGTTGTCCCCTCTATACCTTTCTCTTAATATCTTAAAACTATGACCCCTCATGCCAGTCAATCCTGCCCTGGGGAAAAGCCTCTGGCTATTAACTTTATTCATGCCTCTCATTATCTTGTATACGTCCACAAAAAACTCAACAAGTTGGTGAGACTTGACCTTTCCTGCACAAATCCATGCTGCTTATCAATAACAAATTCATTTGCTTCCAATTCCTGTCTCTCAGTATCTTCTCCAATAACTTCCCCACACTGATGTCAGACTCATCAACCTATAATTACCTGGATTCTTAAACAAAGGAACTACATTGTCCATTCTTCAGTGATTTGGAACCTCGCCTGAGGCCATAGACTTCTGCTAAGGGCCCAAATATTTCCCTTGCCTCCCACAGTATACTGAGATAGTTCCCATCAGGTCATGGGGACTTGTCTACCTACGTGCATTTCAATGCACCCAACACTTCCTCCTTTATTATGTTGACTTGTCCAAGAGAGTTCCATTCAATATAGACTTATATTTCAATATAAGTTGAAATCACCCATCACACAACTCTGTTGTTTTTCACATCTTTCCAGAATCTGATTACATATTTCTTCCTTTATCTCCCTCTGACAGCTGGGAGACTTGTAGTACAAACCCAACATTGTAATTGCACCATTTCTATTCCCGAGGTCTACCCATAATGCCTCACTGCAAAATCCCTCCTGGACACGAACACAGCTGTGATATTCTCCTTAACCAGTAATGCAACTCCCCCAACCCTTTTGCTTCCTCTTCTGTCTTGTCTAAAACTTGGATGTTCCAGAACATTAAGCTGCCAACCATATCCCTGTTTCAACCATGTCTCTATGATAGCAACAACATCATAACTGCGAGCATTAATCCTGGCTCTCAATTCATTTGTCTTTTCTGTTATACTTCTTGCATTGAAGCAAATACAGTCAAAGCCTTCAGTTCCGGCTGATCTCAGTAAC
>NC_057710.1:35017775-35070758 GCF_004010195.1 Chiloscyllium plagiosum
TCCACCACCACAGCTGGCAATGCATTCCATGCATTCACAACTCTCTGCATAAAGAACCTTCCTCTGTTGTCCCCTCTATACCTTTCTCTTAATATCTTAAAACTATGACCCCTCATGCCAGTCAATCCTGCCCTGGGGAAAAGCCTCTGGCTATTAACTTTATTCATGCCTCTCATTATCTTGTATACGTCCACAAAAAACTCAACAAGTTGGTGAGACTTGACCTTTCCTGCACAAATCCATGCTGCTTATCAATAACAAATTCATTTGCTTCCAATTCCTGTCTCTCAGTATCTTCTCCAATAACTTCCCCACACTGATGTCAGACTCATCAACCTATAATTACCTGGATTCTTAAACAAAGGAACTACATTGTCCATTCTTCAGTGATTTGGAACCTCGCCTGAGGCCATAGACTTCTGCTAAGGGCCCAAATATTTCCCTTGCCTCCCACAGTATACTGAGATAGTTCCCATCAGGTCATGGGGACTTGTCTACCTACGTGCATTTCAATGCACCCAACACTTCCTCCTTTATTATGTTGACTTGTCCAAGAGAGTTCCATTCAATATAGACTTATATTTCAATATAAGTTGAAATCACCCATCACACAACTCTGTTGTTTTTCACATCTTTCCAGAATCTGATTACATATTTCTTCCTTTATCTCCCTCTGACAGCTGGGAGACTTGTAGTACAAACCCAACATTGTAATTGCACCATTTCTATTCCCGAGGTCTACCCATAATGCCTCACTGCAAAATCCCTCCTGGACACGAACACAGCTGTGATATTCTCCTTAACCAGTAATGCAACTCCCCCAACCCTTTTGCTTCCTCTTCTGTCTTGTCTAAAACTTGGATGTTCCAGAACATTAAGCTGCCAACCATATCCCTGTTTCAACCATGTCTCTATGATAGCAACAACATCATAACTGCGAGCATTAATCCTGGCTCTCAATTCATTTGTCTTTTCTGTTATACTTCTTGCATTGAAGCAAATACAGTCAAAGCCTTCAGTTCCGGCTGATCTCAGTAACTTCTCCCTAAATGCTCTTTCTCTTAGCTACATTTGTTTTAGACTCAAACGCTTCCCCAATCTCTATACTCACTAATCTGCTCTCTGGTTCCCACACTCCTGAAGCACTAGTTTAAACCTTCCCAAGTGGCACTTTAAACCTTGTTGCCAGGATATTGGTGCCCCTCCAGTTTAAGTGCACGGGGAGTAATCTTGAGATTTTGATTTACTACCTAACTCCCTGAATTAGCTCTGTAACCTAACTTACATACTCATCCCTGAATTGTTGTTGCAGGACCTTATCGTTTGTGCCAATATGGACAATGACTTCTCTCTGTTTACCCTCCTATTTCAGAATGTCCTGTACCCGCTCAGAGACGTCTATGACCTTGGATGCAACTAACTATCCTGGAATCTCTCTCGTGGCCACAGAAGCGCCTATCTATGCCCCCAACTCTCAAATCTCCTGGTGCAATCACCAAGGATTTACACTTTTCAGGATCCATCTATAGTTCCTGGTTTCTTTTTCCATCATGGTTTCAATAATTTTCTCCAAAGTTAAATCTCCTTTTGGACTAGAGGAAATCTGATAAAATTTTATCAATAGTTCCAACAAAAAAAGGGCTGTTTCTTATGAATTCTGATTTCAGACATCCCGTGGTCAGTGTTTTGCGCTAATCTTTAGAGATCATTAATGAAATTATCTATAGTTTCTATTGGAAGCTGAATGGTTAAATTTTGTCTTTCATGGTGAGTTTTATTTGTTCTTCAATTGAAGTAATTTTAAAGTGCTTTTAGGACATCTTCAAGCACATTCTGTTGATTAATAACATCATCTGAAATTAGATCTACTGAACATAATAATGTATCAACATGCTTAATTTCAGACTTAGTATTTACTTTTGAAGTAACGTAATGATATCCAGTCTTACCAACATATGGGAGACTCTGGCTTGGGATGGCTAAAAGCATGAGGCACTGAATACATTGAGAGACTTCGTTGAGTTTGTGTTTAAGTAAAGTTGAGGCGTCAGCGGGAACAAGGGAATCACCACCCCTCGACCACGACCTCACCTCCCATCAACAAACCACCTGTCTCATTAGATTAGATTACTTACAGTGTGGAAACAGGCCCTTCGGCGCAACAAGTCCACACCGACCCGTCGAAGCGCATCCATCCAGATCCATTCCCCCACATTTACCCCTGCACCTAACGCTACGGGCAATTCAGTGTGGCCAATCCACCTAACCTGCACATCTTTGGACTGTGGGAGGAAACCGGAGCACCCGGAGGAAACCCATGCAGACACGGGGAGAATGTGCAAACTCCACACAGTCAGTTGCCCGAGGCGGGAATTGAACCTGGGTCTCTGGCGCTGTGAGGCAGCAGTGCTAACCACTGTGTCACCGTGCCACCCCCGTGTCTCACCCTCACAATGTACAGCCTTCCACTCCCTCTACTCCAAACCCAACCTCACCATCAAACCAGCGGACAGGGGGTAGGGGGGGGAAGTGGTAGTTTGGCACACTGACCTCTACACTGCTGAAGCCAGGTGCCAACTTGAAGACACCTCCTCCTACTGCTTCCTCGACTATGACCTCACTTCCTATCACGAAACCATCATCTCTCAGACTTTACACAACCTCATCACCTCAGGAGATCTCCCACCCTCAGCTTCCAACCTCATAGTCTGGGAACCCCACACCGCCTGGTTCTACCTCCTTCGCAAGATCCACAAGCCTGACTACCCTGGTCCACCTATTGTCTCAGCCTGCTCCTGCCCCACTGAATTCATCTCCACAAACCTTGATACTGTCCTATCCCCCCGGTCCAGGAGCTCCCCACATATGTTCAGGACACCACACACACCCTCCACTTCCTCCAAGACTTTCATTTCCCTGGCCCCCAATGCCTCATGGACATCATGGACATCCAGTCCTTATACACCTCCATTCTGCCATGACCAGGGCCTCCAAGTCCTCCATTTCTTCCTCTCCCGATGTCCACACAAGTACCCTTCCACTGACACTCTAATTTGTTTGGCTGAACTGGTCCTCGCCCTCAACAATTTCTCCTTCGAATCCTCCCACTTCCTCCAGACAAAAGGGGTAGCCATGAGCACTGTATGGGCCGTACCCATAACTGTCTCTTTTTCGGCTACATGGAACAGTCTATCTTCCACAGTTACACCGGCACCATTCCCCACCTTTTCCTCCGCTGCATTGACGACTGCATCGGCACCACCTCGTGCTCCCACGAGGGGGTTGAACAGTTCATCAACTTCACCAACACATTCCACCCCGACCTTAAATTCACCAAACACTTCAACTCCCCCTCCCACTTCACCGAGGACATGCAATTCCTGGGCCTCCTCCATTGCTGCTCCCTTACCACCTGACGCCTGGAGGAAGAACGCCTCATCTTCCGCCTCGGGATCCTCCAACCCCATGGCCTCCATGTGGATTTCAACAGTTTCCTCATTTCCCCTCCTCCCACATTTTCCCAGTTCCAACTTTCCAGCTCAGCACTGCCCTCACGACCTGTCCCACCTTTCCATTTACCTTCCCACCTATCCACTCCACCCTCCCCTCCGACCTATCACCTTTAACCCCACCTCCATCCATCTATTGCACTCTCAGCCACTTTCCCCCAGCCCCACGCCCCTTCCATTTATCTCTCTACCACAGAGGCACCCAATCTCATTTTACTGTGTGCAGTTCTGGTCTCCAAATTTGAGGGAAGACATTCTGGCTATTGAGGGAGTGCAGTGTAGGTTCACGAGGTCAATTACTGGAATGGGCTGACTACCTTACGCTGAAAGACTGGAGCGACTGGGCTTGTATACCCTTGAGTTTAGAAGACTGAGAGGGGATCTGATTGAGACATATAAGATTATTAAAGAATTGGACACTCTGGAGGCAGCTTGTTTCCACTGATGGGTGAGTGCCGAACCAGAGGACACAGCTTAAAAATACGGGGTAGACCAGATAGTGGAATCAAAGGCTATGGAGATAAGGCAGGAACAGGATACTGATTAAGAATGATCAGCCATGATCATATTGAATGGTGGTGCAGGATCGAAGGGCAGAATGGCCTACTCCTGCACCTATTGTCTATTATCTATTGATGAAAGGCTTTTGCCCAAAATGTCAATTTTCCTGCTCCTAGGATGCTACCTGAACCTGCTGTGCTTTTCCAGCACCACACTCTCGACTCCAGCATCTACAGTCCTCAATTTTGCCTACACAACACATTCAGTCAACCCTTCCAGCATAACCTGCTCGACATGTGCCAAACGCTGTATAATTTACACTGGACTCATCAGCAATCATGGAATTGAACCAGAGCAGAAGCAGGTCATCCTCAATCCCAAGGGTTTGCCGAAGGCAGGAGGATGGATGCGCTCACCAAATTGTGATCCCTCGTCTAGTTGGAAATGGATTGGCATCATGGTGACTGTCCCTATACTAGCAAAGAGTAATGTGTTTCATATCATTACCCTCAGAGATGGAGTACTGGCTTTCTGCAGCTTGTGGGTAACATGTCTCTTGACTTCAAGTCCCTTTAGGTCACAAAAGTTTGAGGTTATTCACAAACCTAATTCCCGGTGTTGGATCACTCATGCACAGTTGTATGCACAGTTCTCAACATTAGGCTAGAGATATCCTCATTCTCACTCTGTTAATAATAAACTAATCTCATTATCTGCAATTTAGCATCTGCCCTCTTCCCTGGTTAGTTTGAGCACCTCTGCCTCTGCAGGAGGATTACAATAGTGCTCTGGCTGTGAATGAGTTTGAGTGAAGATTAGTTTCCATACAGATGCATGGTTGTTCCTCAGTGTACATCACTCCAAATCTGAGAAATTAACACAACAGATTGTTGAATTTTAAACAGCAACTGCAGTCATCTGAATTGGGTTCCTGAGATATTTTTGTACTGTTTAAAAAAAATCATGCATCTATCAGCCCAACTTCAAAATCTTCCAATTCCCCAGATTGAATTACTCATCATTGCTAATTTCTGCTAATTGCATTAGTTTGCAGGCCTTCAAGGAGGCTTTTAAGGTTAATTTTTTTAAGGCACAAGAGCACTAATGGGCACACTGTAAAAGCTTTTACTTTTTATCATTTATTAAGAAACTGACCGTACAGTAATGTTACTAGCAAATGGCTTTGTATAGCATTTTGATGCACTTTCAATTATTTAAAATAGGATTACGACAGTTGGTGGAGGAGATACTGCAAATAAAATGTTTTTTAGAATGAAAGCATCTTCAGGTATTAAGAAAACTACCAATTACCACATTTAAAAAAAGCTACCAACTGAATAATTTTCAAAACAAATGTGCAAACATTTTTAGAAAACCCTTGAAAATGCTGTTTAGCTGTGGTATTTCATAGTACATTTTAGTGTTATGCAAATGAGTTTGAGTGGAAATCTGAGGGGAAAGAACACATTTCTCTAAATGGCTGCACTTTGGACTGCACTTTGCCCTCAGACCACACCTGGTCCTCAAAGTGGAAATCTAGCCTTAGACGTGAGCCTGCATCACAATTCTTATTGCAGTCTTATTACAGGCCTGAATTAGTTTGACAATACGATGGAACAATGCAATATTTATCTGTAATTTGTTTATCTGACTGTAATGTGGGCGGCACGGTGGCACAGGGGTTAACACTGCTGCCTCACAGCACCAGAGACCCGGGTTCAACCCCCGCCTCAGGCGACTCTCTGTGTGGAGTTTGCACATTCTCCCCGTGTCTGCGTGGGTTTCCTCTGGGTGCTCCAGTTTCCTCCCACAATCCAAAAATGTGCAGGTTAGGTGAATTGGCCATGCTAACTTGCCCGTAGTGTTAAGTGAAGGGGTAAACGTAGGAGTATGGGTCTGGGTGGTATACGCTTCGGTGGGTCGGTGTGGACTTGTTGGGCCGAAGGGCCTGTTTCCACACTGTAAGTAATCTAATCTAATGTTTATCCTTTTAACTGTCTTACTTCTAACTTATGCTATGAATTACTGTAAGGGAATGCAACTTCTTTTTTATTCCTCTTTTTATAGTTAAGATTTGTACCTCGGTACTTTGTACCTAAGATGGTCATATCATAAACTTTTCACTGTACTCCTGTACTTCTGTACTTGAGTACACATGACAATAAAGGATATTATATTCTACTAGGTTAATTGCAGGTGTGATGTAAAGCCTAAGATGCATGGTATTTTTTAAAGTCAAACTAACATTGGCATTAAACTGATTCCATATCAAGCTCAGATTTTAAAAGATTTTGGGTAAAGAATGCAGCACTGAAATTCTTTGCATCTAAATATATTAAAAGTATAAAGGTATAAACAGCAAAAAAAATCATAAGAAAAAATTGTTGGTTTGCTCTCAGCTTACATCCAAGCAGCCTTCAACAGCTATTATATGCTTCTGGGATCAATGCACACTGTAATTAATGATGTAAATTATGAAGAATTTCCCTTGCTTCATTAACATGTATTAAAATTTGATTACAATATTTAAATACAACTCCCAACTCTTTTCCTGATTAAAGAATAAACTTTACTTCAAATGAGTTACGGCCAGATACCTGGACAAAACATTGGTTAATGCTTGCACTCAAATATCAACCAGACTAATACCGTATCAAGTATTCAGTATCCATTCACTATTTTCATAAACTGTAATTTTGAGATAATTTGTTTGTAGCAATAACTGAAGCATAACTGATAATGAGCACATTCAATACATGGAAGTTTCCTTTAGAATACTCAGAACACTTCAGACAAATTTTTTAAAAAATCTCTATTTATTATTGCGAATAAATCTTGATCTTGAACATCGTTTTTTCCAAGGATTAAAATATTTTGCCATTTAAAATTGAACTTCACAACCTGAAATTCATAGAATCAGTGTAGTGTGAATGCAGGTCATTCAGCCCATTGAGTCTACACTGACACTCTGAAGAGTATCCCACCAGGATCCACCCCACTACCTTATCCCTGTAACCCTGCATTTCCCACAGCTAATCCACCCAGTTTGCACATCCCTGGACACTATGGACAATTTAACATGCCCAAGCGACCTAACCTGCACATCTTTGGACAGTGGGACGAAACCAGAGCACCCGGAGGAAACCCATGCAGACACGGGGAGAATGTACAAACTCCACATAGATTGTCACCCAAGGGTGGAATCAAACTCATATCCCTGGCGCTGTAAGGCAGCAGTACTAACCACTGATCCAATGGAATTGGATAGTGCATGAGTATAGAACCAATTTTTCAGAATGGCCAAAAGAATCACTGAGAGCTCAGTTAAAAGGGTGGGTTTTAAGAGTTGTCTGAAAATAGGAGAGTGACATTTCCACAGAAACTTGAGGGTTTAGGAAATGAATCCTTGAATGAGGATCTCAATAGCTAAAGGCTGGGGAGGCATTTTTCTGCTGATTACAAGAGATAATAAAAGACTAGAGTCAGAGGAATGGAAAGTTTTGAAGGAAGTTATATCAATGTTGGTGATTATAGACATAGGGAGAAGTAAAAAGATATGGTTGAAAATTTCAAATAATACTCACTCCCAGATTAATGGGATCTACTACACCTCTACATTCTATTCCATCACCTTTAATCTTTATTCCCATAAACATTTAAAACCAACTCAGCAACATTTAATAACATTCATAGCTTGGCCTTCTCTCAAACTTTTTTGATTTAGGTCATTCACTGAGTTGTGCAAAACTGAGCTTGGTGTTTTGTTCCATTAAACAATAAACGTTTTATATTTGAAATATTTTTTGTTTTAAACATCTTTAGAAATCTTTGAATGATTGATAAGTTCCTCACCTTCATGTTATCAGGTAAATTATTTATTTCTATGTCATAAGTAGGAAACAAACATACATTCGTAGCATCAGGTATCTATGATGACAACATTACCCCTTTAACTCGATTAAAATTTGCTTTACAATTCAACATTAAAACTGTTGCCATGAAGCCAAGAGAATCACAGTGAGAAGCTAAAGATAAATTTCAAGTCCTCTAATCTGTCAACAATAATGAACTTCAAGCTGTGGGAACCAGGTTTTACCAGCGCTGTGCTGTGATCTCATTCAACTGATGCCAATTCAGTCCATTGTGACTGTAAATCCTTGACAAATACACACCTTGCTTGTGGTTCTCAACTGCTGCTGCTTAGAGTTTGGTTAGCATTAAAACTCTGTTTAACAATAGTGCTCTGATATTGGAATAATTATTTTTTAATAGATGCCTGAGTAACACAATATTCTGCATTGAGATCTTTTACCCTGATGTACTTATGTAAGGTATGATTTGTCTGGTTACATGCAAACCAGACCTTTTTTACTGTATCTTGGTACATGTGACAATAATAAATCAAATTAAATCAAGTTATATTAAGAAATTAAACACATCTAACATTTAAATACTATTAGCCAGATTAAGTATAAGCAGAAATGATCAAATATTGTGGGTAACATGGTAGCCTCAGGCTGCTGTGACAGGAAATGCTGTTGGCAGAAGGGTAACAGGCTGGAGATGTGGGGAAAGATAAATATACCAGAATTTTATTTGACTATGATGGCTGGTAGGAATATTTATGCAGAGGATTAGGTAAGTGGGATGAAGATAGTGATGAATTAAGTTGGACATTGTGGAAACAGCTGGCAGGAATAGCCACATGGTTTCTCATGGGAGGGCAGTGAATCCTCACAGATTAAAAATGCAGTGGGTACGAAGGGATGTGTGTCTATGTATGCATCGGTGTGTGTGTCTGCGCATGTGTAAATGTGTGTGTGTCTGCGCTGTGTATATGTGTGTGTGTCTGCGCATGTGTATGTGTGTGTGTGTGTCTGCGCATGTGTATATGTGTATGTGTCTGTTAATGTGTATATGTGTTTGTGTCTGCGCATGTGTATATGTGTGTGTCTACGCATGTGTATATGTGTTTGTGTCTGCGCATGTGTATATGTGTGTGTGTCTGCGCATGTGTATATGTGTTTGTGTCTGCGCATGTGTATATGTGTGCGTGTCTGCACATGAGTATATGTGTTTGTGTCTGTGCATGTGTATATGTGTTTGTGTCTGTGCATATGTGACATTAGATGCAATTATTTTATGAACAATGTGAGTCCCACACCAGTGCATTAGTGACTGCTTTAAATTTCTGTAGTAACCCAAGGAGACTGTAGTAAGCTTGGCTTACCCTTTTATCCCATCATTTTCAGTTTACATGAACATTCAAAAAGCTTTTAATCAATTTAATATAAATTAAATTACATACACCAACTACATAGGTAGGAAGAGAGACAGGATCCTGTAAGCAGATTTCAGGGGGTTAGAGAAGAAATTATGAGGCAGGACCTTAAGCTCCATAATCTCAGCTTTACTTCCAGTCAACACAGCTGCTAGGAAGTTCTGCATATGCTGATCAGCAGAAATAGTTAGAGCCCTTTGGTCCCAGTGCCATCTACTAGTGAGCATTAAAAAAAGGGTGGATTGATGTGTAGGTAGGAAGGCTTCTTATTTTCAAGAATGAGTTAGGCATAGTTCCTGGAGGGAAAGGGATCAAAGGCTATGGGGCGGAAGCAGGAACAGAGGACTGAGTTAGACAATCAAGCCATGATCATATTGAATGATGGAGCAGGCTCAAAGGGCTTATTCCTGTTCCTATTTTCTATGTTTCTACCAAATTTCTGAGACATGAGGATCAGTTCTGGGACCAGTGGGACCTGTGCAGGCTGGATAGGAAACATCTTAACAGGACTGGGACCAACTTTTTTGCAGAGATTTACTGGTGCTGTTGGGTGCATTTAACCTAGCTTGCCTGGGGGACAGGAAATTGAATAACTCAAATTTGAAGGAAGCAAAGTCACTAAGCGGAAAAACTGTGAAGGATATTAGAAAACAAGGAAAACAATGTTAAGCATTGAGTGCAGAATGCATTCATATATGGATTATGTTATAAAGACAAAATTAAGGGTACTCTACCTGAATACTTGAAGCATTCACAACAAAATTGATGATCTAAATAGAGGTAAATGGGGTGATCCAATTGTCATTACAGAAACATGACTACTTGTATTCAGGACTGGGAATTATTCAAAAATTGATAAGAATGAAAAGGAAGTGGAGTTGCAGTGATAATAAGGGATGGGATTAGTACATTAGTAAGAGAGGAACTCAGATTGGAAGAACAATGTGTAGAATCTATTTAGGAGGAACTAAGAAACAGCAAGGGGCAATAGATATTGGTTGGAGTCATTTATATGGCACCAAATAATGGTAGTGTGGGGCTTGGTATAAATCAAAGTGAGAGAAACATGGACAACACAGTGACCTCAATCTGCATTTCGACTGGGTAAACCAATTGAATACTAAAGCTGTGGAGGATGAGTTTCTGGAGTGTGTGGGAATGGTTTTCGAGAGCAGTATGTTGAAAAGCTAACTAGAGGACAAGCTATTTTAGATCTAGTATTATGTCATAAGAAAGAGCTAATTGATAACCTTGGAGAAGTTGGCAGCACCTGTGTTGAGGAAGCAGAGTTAATGTTTTGGGTCCAGTGAGCCTTAAGTTCTGAAGGAAGTCCACAACTCAAAACGTTAACTCTGTTTTCTCTACACAGATACTGCCTACTTGCCACATTTCTCCAGCAATTTCTGTTTTTGTTCCAGAATCTGCAGTTCTTATTATATGAGGAATAATCTTACTGTAATAGAACTTTTAATGATATGATATGATTTTACATTATGTTTGAAAGTAAGGTAGTTCATTCTGAAGCAAGAGAGTTACATTCAAATAAGGGAAACCATGAAGGCATGAAGTACAAATTAGCTGTGGGGGTTTGGGAAAATCCATCGAGGCAGTGGATTGTTAATAGAGAGCTGTTACAAGGCTTACAGCAACTACGCATCCCTTCAAAGTGCAAACACTCAAAAAAGGGTCAGTCAGTTGTTGCTAACAAAGGAAGTTCGGGTATTGTGTAAGATTAAAAGAAAAGGGTTATAAAGTTGCCAGAAATAGCAGAAAATCTGAGGAGGCTGTGTCTCCTGGCACCCCCGAAAGATTCATGTTACTCATGTGGAAGGTTCTGTAGATGCATGCTTCACAATCATTCAAAGTGAACAGGATGGAGTGACATCATTGGCAGTACTTTCAGGGGGACTGCACATGCACATTTTGCACAAATGTACTGAGTATATTTTGGCGGTGTCAGCAGACTTTCTCATCCCAATGATTGAGAGGATTTTACAATAAAGCAAAGAACAAAGAAACTGATAAAGAAAGGGTGAATAGAACATGAATGCAATCTTGCAAACAAAAAGCACAGAATCAGACTGTAAATGTTTCTATATGTACCTAAAAAGAAAATGCTTTGGCTAAGACAAATGTGGATCCATTTCTGGCAGAGTCCAATGAATATTTAGTAATGGGGAGTAGAGAAATGGCACAGAAGCTAAATGATTACTTTGTATTGTTTTCACTGGGGAAGACAGAAGAAATCTCTCAGAATTAGAGATCCAACTGAACAGGGAGAATGAGAAGTTGAAGGAAATTGATGTCAATAAGAAGATTGCACTGGAGGAATGAATGGGGCTGAAAGATGATAATTTCCCAGGACCTGATTACCTCCATCTGGGAGGGTTGAAGGAGCTGACTATAAAGATAGGCACTGGTGATCATTTTCCAAAATTCTATCAATTCTGGAATGATTCCTGTCGCTTGGAAAGGAGCAAATGTCACTTTATTATTTAAGAGAACACAGCGAACTACAAATCTGTTAGTCTTACATCAGTAAGAGTGGAAATATTAGATTCTATCACAAAGGATGATATAATTGGACACTTGGATAGTAATGGTTGGGAGGGGGCATGATGGCACAGTGGTTAGCACTATTGCCTCACAACGATGGGGACTTGGGTTTGATTCCATCTTGGGCAACCATCTGTGTGGAATTTGCAAGTTCTCCCTATGTCTGCATGGATTTCCTCCAGGGGCTCTGGTTTCCTCCCACAGTCCAGAGATGTGCAGGTTAGGTGGATTGGCCGTGCTAAATTGCCCATAATGTACAGGAATATGCAGACTAAGTGGATTAGCCATGGGAAAAATGCAGGATAGGGTAAGGGGGCAGGTGAGTCTGAGTGGGGTGTTCTTCAGAAGGTCGGTGTGTACTCGATGGGCTGAATGGCCTCTTTCTGCACTGTAGGGATTCTATGATTGGTTATAGTTAGTATAGAGTTGCAAATGGGAAATTATGTTTGATGAATTTGTTGAAGTGTTTTGAGGATGTTACGAACAAAATTGGTAAAGAAAAATCAAGGGGTGTAATCAAGCTCCTGGTAAGGTCCCCAGCAGGAGGCTGGTTAGAATATAAAGAACATAAGAACTTTGAGGAGGCAATTCAGCTCCTTGAGCCTATCCCACTATTTACTAGGATCACGGCTGATCTCATCTTGGCCTCAACTCCTTTTTCCTGCCCACTCTCCATTATACTTTTCATCTGCCACCCCTTGGCCTAAAACTATAACCCTCTTGTTCTAGATTTTCCCACAAGGTGATTGAGATCCCTTTGTGAGGTTATCCATTTTGGACCAAGAAAGGATAGATCAGGATTGAGGTTGGGAGTTCACGTGTGTAGATATTTAAAGTAGCACAAACAGGTGCAGAAAATAATCAAGAAAGCTAATGGAATTCTGGCCTTTATATTGAGAGGACTGGATTAGAAGGATCCAGAAGTAGTGTTGCAGTTATATAAAACCCTGGTTCGATCACACTTGGAGTACTGTGAGCAGATCTGGGCACCATGCCTTAGGGAGGATATAATGGCCGGGGGGATTACAACGTCAATTTACAAGAATGATACCTGGAATTCAGGAGTTAGATTATGAAGAGAGAGTACATAATCTAGGCCTTTTTTCTTTAGAATATAGCACATTAAAGGGTGATCTAATTGAAGTGTTCAAGATATTAACAGGAAAAGACAGGGTAGATAGAGATTTTGAATGGTTGGGAATTCTAGAATCGGGGCGTTGTGTGAGAATCAGAGCCAGACTGTTCAGGAGAGATGTGCGAAAGTATTTCTACACACAAATGGTGGCAAATGTTTGGATCTCTCTTCCACAAGTGGCAGTGGATGCTGGATCTGGTGTTAATTTTAAGTCTGAAACAGATACAATTTTGTTAAGCAAAGGTATTATGGGATATGTACTAAAGGCCCGTATATATAATCAGGTCACAAATCAGGCAAGATCTCATTGAATGGTGGAATAAGCTTGAGAGCTTGAATGCCGTACTCCTGTTCCTATCCACTCTCTGTCTACTTTGTCAATTCTCTTTATCATAATGAAAGTACATGGGATAGTATTGATCGTAACAAAGTCAGCCAGCTGGATCTCATAGAATATGAGTTCCCTGATTGGAGCTGTCAATCTGGTCCGATTAGGGAGCCCTGACAGACAGATAGAAAGGGTGAGTGTCAGAGATTCTGACACTCTGGTACCTGCCTCTGAATGAGGCAGTCCTAAAATCAAGAACTGTTCATGTGTAAATAAAGGCTGACTTGGTAATGGATACCGGCCTCTGTGCAGTTATTTCAACATGTATTGCGGATTGGCTAACAGGTGGAAAACAGAGAGTATAAATAAACCAGTCATTCTTACATCAGCAGGCTCTCACTAGTGGGGTTCTGCAAGGGTTAGTGCTTAGAATCCTGCTGTTTATAATAAATATCAATTATGTGGGGATCAAATGCAATATTTCCAGAGTTACAGATGATACAAAGCTAAGCAGGAATATGTGTTATAAAGAAGGTGTTATACAGCTTCAGAAGGATTTCAACAGGCTCAGGGAAGGGACAAGACATCGCAAATGGAGTATAATGAGGGAAAATGTGAAATATCCACCTTGGGAGGAGAACAGATGTGCGGAGTATTTCTTAAATTGTAAATTGTTAAGCACAGATGTACCACAGTGTCCTTGTCAATAAGTCACTGCAGACTAATAAACAGGTATTAGACAGGCTAATAGAATGCAAATGGATGTGAGTACAGGAGTAATGAAGTTGTATAGGGGCTTAGTTAGAACATGTGTAAAATTCAGTTTCCTTAACTCAGGAAGGACATTATGCAACAAATGTTCATTCCACTGTCAACATCCTGGAAGTTACCACTGATCATAAACTGAACTGGATTGGTTATATCAGAGCAGGTCAGAGGCTTGCAATACTGTGCCATGCAACTAATTTTCTGACTCCTCAAAACCTGTCCACCATCGACAAGTTACATCCCATTTCCCTGGATGAGTGCAATTCCAACAACACTCAAGAAGTTTAATGTCATCTAGGACAAAGCAGCATACTTGATTGGCACCACTGAACAAACATTCAGTCCCACCATGATCACCACCACTTAGGAGCAGCAGTGTGTATACTCTGCAAGATGTATTGTAGAAATTCACCAAGTTTCCTTATACAGTACCTTCTAAATCCATGATTACTACCATCTTGAAGGATAAGAGCAGAAGTTACATCAGAATACTATCACCTGCAAGTTCTTCTCCAAGCCGCTCACCATCCTGACTTGGAACTATATCATTGTTCCTTCAGTATGATTGGATCTAAATCCTGGAACTCCCTCCCTAATGGTGTTGTGATTACCAAACCACACTAACTTACTGAAGAAGGGCTTATGCCCGAAACGTCGATTCTCCTGTTCCTTGGATGCTGCCTGACCTGCTGCGCTTTTCCAGCAACACATTTTCAGCTCTGATCTCCAGCATCTGCAGTCCTCACTTTCTCCACACTAACTTATACCAAACAGACCATAGCAGTTTAAGAAGACAGCTCACTACCATCTTCTCAAGGGCAACTAGGGATGGGCAATAAATGCTGATCCAGCCAGTGATGCCTACAACCCGTGAGTAATTAAAAATAAAATTCCTGGGATTGCTGAACTGTTCTTTGTTTGGAGATTTGACAAACTGCACCTGGATTCTGTGCAGTTTCAAACAATTAGAGGTATTTTCATTAAAATCTACAAACTGTTTAAGGGGATAGACAAGGCAGATATGTGTAAGATATTTCCCCTGGTTGGGAATCCAGAACTAGGGATTACAATGTAAAAATAAGGTGGATGCCATTTCTGGCCTGGATGAGAAATTTTTTTCAGAGAGGGTTGTGAATTTTTGGAATTCTCTGGCCCAGAGGACTCAGTCTTTTAATTACAGGTATATTTAAAATAGAGTTTGATAGACTTTGATTATGTTTGGCGTAAAGGTTTTGTGTGGCTGAATGGTCTACTCCAGTTCCTATGTTCCTCCGTTCCACAAGAAAAGGTATTAATTAAATCCTCTGGCATGGTGATTTAGGATCAATTCTTGGAATAGAGAAAAGAAACTCACTGGAAGGTAGCAAAGGTAAATATTTATTGAGAATATAATTGTAGTGAAGAGAATGGGGTGCTTCTCGAGTTGATATTGGGATCACGACTATTGTAAATGTATTTACATTGAATCACAGAATAGGTGTTGATTGAATCTCCTTGCACCACATGCTGAGCAATGCATTTCACATCCCAATGACTCATCACATTACAAAAGCTTTTCATCAACTTGTTGTTTGGTCTTGTTGTCATTCCTGTAACATCTGTGTCCCTTAGTTCTCAGTACTGCCATCAATGACAACAACTGCTCTCTGTCCACTCTGTCCTCATGATTTTGTACACCGCTAACAAATCTCCTCCCAACTTTCTTTTTCCTAAGAATGGGCCCAGCTTCCCAATTTATCGAAGTGACTGATGTCCCTCATCACTGGAACCATGGTTGTAAATCTTTTCTTCAGCCTGACTAAAGCCGTTATGATCTTCTGGAAGTTCAGTTCCCAGCATGGGAGAAAATACTCTACTTGAACCCAAACCAAGATTTTGATCATCAGAATGTCATTGCTTTCTTGCACTGTACTTCTCTTCATAAAGCTCAGGATCCTGAGGATTTTTTTAAACCGCATTCTCAACTTGTGTCGCCACATTAAATGATTTGCATATATATAACAAACCCTAAATCTCTCTCCTGGAAAACTCTTCAGAATTTTACCCTTTACTTTCTATTATTTCTCTTCATTCTTCTACTGAGCAAAATGCATCACTTCACATTTCTCTGCCCATTCTGTCAGACTGTCAATGTATTCTTAAAGTTGAGAGAGTTGCTGGAAGCAGCAACCGAGGAGCAGGAAAATCGACATTTTGGGCTGGAACTCTTCATCTTGATGAAATTGTGCCCTATACACCCAAATCTCAGTCATTAATATGTATGTAAAGAAAAGCAGTGGTTCTGACAACAAGCTGTAGGATATACCACTTCCTTCCTCCAGTTTAAATTGTAACCGCTCATGACTACTCTGTTCCAATCGCTTAACTAACTTTGTATCCATAAGAAACCTGGATTTTAGGAACTCAATGCAAAGTGGATAAATTGTCATATGATACCAATCTCAGAGGGAAAGTGAAATTGGAGAATGAGGTTAAGTTATAGAATGAAAAGAACAAAGTGCGCATAAAGTGGGCAGAACTGAGGGATATTACATTTAATGTAGAGCAGTTTGAAAACTACAAGTAGGAAGGTAATACTTGCTTTCAGCCTGGAGAAGAGAACTGATCGTGTAGCGGTAAATGGAATTATCAACCAAGAATATTACTTGAAATTGATCTGGAATAGAATCAGGATACACAGATTCAAACTAATGCAAGTTAATTCTGGGACTGAAAGCAGCAAATTCTTCCCTAACACTGAGAGTGATTGATGGATACATTGTAAGCAGAGCAGAAAATCATTGGAATGATTTAAGAAACAAAAGTGTGGGTAGGCATTAAGATCTCTCTGGATGAATGAAGTAAGGTGGAATGAACCCTTGTCTATCATTATCTTGTAACTGTAACAAACTGTAATGAGAAAGCACAATTACCTTTTTTGTGCATTTCTCAAATAAAAAAGGAGAAAACTAGATTTACTTGTGAGTCTCCTCACCTTGAACTTGCAACTATTAAAGCAAACAAAAAGGTCATGTTGGTGAAGATTAATGACCATTGATTGTTGTATTAATGAAAATGAGCTGTTGCAACAATGTTATGGAGACTGTGAGCCTGGATGTTAGAGCTGCATTTGGTCAGTTCATTGTAACATTTAGAGTAGTAGAGTAGCTTTTATTTGCCATTTCTACTATATACAGCAGATACAGTAAAAATGAGACAGTGTTCCTCCAGGACCGATGATGCTACATGGACAGCACAAGCTACACAATTGTACATGGCATAAAGTGCATAAGAAGTGCAAAACATGCAAGTTACAGTGTAATAGAAGAATGATGAATTATAGACATTTTTCTCACAGCAATTCGAAGTCGTGTAAAGAAATTCAGATGGTAAAGAGTCCGATCATACAGTGTTAGGGAGCCTGATGGATTGGGGGAAGAAACCATTGCACAGTCTAGCTGTGAGACACCAAATGCTCCGATATCTTCTGCCAGATGACAGGAGGGAGAAGAGTTTGAGTGAGGGGTGTGTGGGGTCTTCCACAATGCTCTCAGCCTTTCGGATGCAACATGTGGTGTAAATGTCTGTAATGGAGGGAAGAGAGACCATGATGATCTTCTCAGCTGTCCTCACTATCCGTTGAAGGGTCTTATAATCTGAGACAGTGCAATTCCCGAACTAGGCAGTGATGCAGCAGCTCAGAGTACTCTCAATGATCCCTCTGTAGAATGTGGTGAGGATGGGGGGGTTTGGGAGGTGGGGTTTCCTCAGCCTGCGCAGAAAGTAGAGATGCTGCTGGGCTTCCTTGGCTATTTATTTCAAACAATATATTTTAAAAATACTATGGAGGCAAATGTTCTTGACGTAGTTCAAGGTCAAAAGGCATCCATTCTTTGGGATAACAAATTAAAAGTTGATTTATAAACAGTACTTGCATTGACTTCTGGTTTGAGCTGATTAGCTGTTGTAGCTGATGTGAAAATAATGGTTCCTTGAAAGGACTCTGAAGCCCTGGGCTAAGACGTGTGGGGAAATAAAGCAGCAACTTGACCCTACTGGCTAGTATATATGTGTACATGTTGAGTGTATCAGGAGCATACTCAGTTTTTATCCTACTGCCACCTCTTTATATTCCTATTCAACACAGAAACATAGGACTAGGAATAAGCCATTCAACCCCTTGAGCCTGTTCCTCCATTCAATGAGATCATGGCTCCTCTGTGGCCTAACCCCCTGTATCTGCCTTTGGGACATATCCATTAATACCTTTGCATAACCAAAAAGTATCTATCTCAGATTCAAAATTAACAACTGATTCAGCATCTAGTGCAGTTTGTGGAAGACAGTTCAAAACATCTGGCACCCTTTTTGTGTAGAAGTGCTTCCTAACATCTCTCCTGAATGGTCTGACCCTAATTCTCAGACGATGTCTCTGGCTCTACAATCCCCAAACAGTGGAAATAGTTTATCTTTATCTATCCTGTCTTTTCCTGTTAGTATCTGAATACCCCTTAGCCTTCTAAATTCCAAAGAAAACAAGTCTAATTTGTATAATCTCTCCTCTTAACTTAACTGCTGAAGTCCAAGTATCATTCCTGTACTTTCTCCATATCCTTCCTAAGATGCAGTGCCCATATCTACTCACAGTACTCCAAGCAGGATCTAACCAGGGTTTTGTGGAGTTGCAGCACAACTTCTGCATCTCAGAAAGTAATGGCCTAGCATCTTCACTATTTGGACTGATACTTGACGAATAAGTATTTGGATTAGGTACTAACAGTCTGTGACTTTTGTGGAATACCAGGGTCACTTATGGATGGAAAGGCTGCTGTGATGACTGTAAGCAAATTTAGTATCATGCTTCAAGCGAAGTGGGTTAACCCTTTGAGATCTTGTGAGGTCAACCCATGTGACTTAGTTTAACACAACTTTCACTGGCAGCTCCAGAAGGACTGCTGCTCACATTTAGTTGAATGCTCAATTACTTGCTGTGGTGCCAATTTTGGAAGTTTGCATTGATAATGTAGAAACGAATTTCGATGAGAACTTCATCATTTGATATCAAGGTCATGAACATATTGACAAATGATTTTTGTGCTCCCACTTGTTATCTGTTCTAACTTTAGCTCAAAATTGACAGACATTCAGGAAAGTATGACTAGCTGTAAGGGGTCACCAGCGTTACATTGAAACAAACAAACAAATTAGGAGCAGAAGTCATTCATTTAACGCTTCAATTCAGCTCTGCCATTCAATAACTTAATGGTTGGTCTGTTTGTGTTCCAAGTTCCAAAGTCCATCCACCCCTGACCTCCCTTGATTTCCATGCCTGACAAGAATCTATATACTTCTGCCTTAAAACTATTCAATAATAACCTGTCACTATAGTTTTCTGAAGCAAAGAGTTCCAACCCTCTGAGAGGAAACAAAATCTCATCTCAGTCCTGAAAGGGTGACCCTAGTTTTAAAATGGTGCACCTTGGCTCTGCATCGACAAGAGGCAACACCATTTACACATTGTAAAGACCATTTAAGACCATGTAAATTTCAATCAAATCTCCCTTGCTATTTTAAACTCAGCATAGCCTATGAAATCCTTCCTCATAACATAACCTGCTCATTTCTGGTGTCAATCTAGTAAATCTCCTTCAAGTCATCTCCAATGCACTTTTATCCTTCCTTAAACATGAAGAGAAAAATGGCACAGTATCAAGAATGTCGTCTTACCAATTCTCAAAATAACTAAAGTATCCTTTTTAGTGCACAACTCCTCTTGTAATAAAGGACAACATTCCATTAGTCTTCTTAATCCCTCACTATACGAGCATACTAACTTTTTGTGACTCGTGCAGTAGAGCACCTAGATCTCTCTGCATCTCAGAATTCAGTCGTCATTCACCAATTAAATAACACTTTGCTTTTAAATTCTTCCTGTGAGCATTTTCCCACATTATACTCCACCTGCCAGATTTTTGTCCACTGATTTTCCTTTCTATATTAATATGCATCCTTGATATGTCATCTGCACAACATAATTTCCCACCAATCTTAATTTCATTTGCAAATTGAGCTATCATGCCTTCAATAATGAATAGAAATTGTAAATATTGAGGACCCCGCACAAGTCCCTACTGGATTTTACTCATGAAATCCTGCCAATCTGAAAAATAACCAATTATGCATATTTGCTGTTTGCAGCTAGTCAATCTTTTATTATCCATGCCAGTATGTTTAACTGTATATAATGCACTCCTACTTTGTGCATTGTAAACCTTGTAAAATGTCTTCTGGAAATCCAAGGATAGCACATTAACAGACTCCCCTTCATCCACATCATGTTGTTCCCTCAAATAATTCCCATAAATTGGTTGAATGAGATTTTACAAAATCTTTCTGACTCATCCTGATTGCCCTAAGATTTCCTAAGAGTCCAGTTATAACTTCCTTAATAATTTAATCTATCACCTTTCCTACGATGGATATCAAGGTAACTAGCCTAAAGTTTTCTGCTTCCCTCTGTTCCTGAAATATTTTTCACTCTAATGGAGCTTTTCCGGGATCTAATGAATTTTAGGAAATTAAGCCAATGCATTGTTATGTACCTCTTTTAAGATCCTTGGATGCAGTGCATCAGAAACCAGAGACTTGTCAGCTCACAGTCCATCTGTTTGCTCAGCACCACTCCCCTCATGATTATAATTTTAAAATTATAATTCCATTCATCCTTCAAAGTCCTGATTATGACCAGGATGCTTTTGTATTGTCTATAGTGATTGAAAAAAATATTTATTTGTTACATCTACCATTTCTTTATTATCACTAAATCCCCATTCTCACATTCTAGAGGATCAAGACTCATTTATCTTACTCTTTTTCCTTTATCAACATTAATAGAAATGCTTTTGAGGGTTTTTGAGGGTTTCCTAATTGTCTTATAATGGGAAGAGATAGGCTCAGAAGTCTCTAAATTGGGATTAAGTGGAATAAAATGGATAGAAGCACTGCCCTCTGATGTGAAGGGCAGTGTTTGTCACTGGCCACCCGGGGTGTTTTCCTATCTTCCTGGTGGTGGAAATTGAATAAAGATTTGTGCACTTTGTGTCTTTCACTGTGTCTCACACCTGCACACACACACACACACCATGGGTGCTGGGGATAAAATAAGCACTACCGCACTTAGGTGGTAGTGTGGAGGTAAAAAAAAAAAAGAAAAAAAAAGAAAATGGATAGAACCTGGTGTACAGGCAGTCTCCCCAGATTGTGAATTGGTTCTGTTCTGGAGTCGGATGCAAATTGGAACATGATGCAGGATAACATAAAGCAGCTATTCATAAGTACAGGGAATATTTGCATGTCAGGTTTTCAAAATTACATGTCTGTATGACATCGTGTTCATATGTATGAACATTCATAAGTTGGACATTTTAAATCGAGGACCCCCTATATTAACAACTCTGCCAAGTGTTAACCTTGGAGAAAGTGAGGACTGCAGATGCTGGAGATCAGAGCTGAAAAATGTGTTGCTGGAAAAACGCAGCAGGTCAGGCAGCATCCCAAGGAGAATCGACATTTCGGGCATAAGCCCTTCTTCAGGAATGAGGAAGGTGTGCCAAGCAGGCAAAGATAAAACAAAGGGAGGAGGGACTTGGGGGAGGGGAGTTGGGAATGCGATAGGTGGAAGGAGGTTAAGGTGAGGGTGATAGGCCGGAGAGGGGGTGAGGGCGGAGAGGTCGGGAAGAAGATTGCAGGTCAAGAAGGCAGTGCTGAGTCCGAGGGTTGGGACTGAGATAAGGTGGGGGGAGGGGAAATGAGGAAGCTGGAGAAATCTGCATTCATCCTTTGTGGTTGGAGGGTTCCTAGGCAGAAGATGAGGTGCTCTTCCTCCAGGCATCATGTTGTCATGGTCTGGTGATAGAGGAGACCAAGGACCTGCATGTCCTTGGCGGAGTGGGAGGGGGAGTTAAAGTGTTCAGCCATGGGGCAGTTGGGTTGGTTGATCCTTCCATATCCTTCACAAATTCACATGCACCTCCACACACATCATTTACTGCATCCACTGCATCCGATGTGGCCTCCTCTACATTGCGGAACGTTTCAGAGAACACCTCTGGGACACCCGCACCAACCAACCCAACCGCCTCGGACTCAGCACCGCCTTCTTGACCTACAAACGTCGATTCTCCTGCTCCTTGGATGCTGCCTGACCTGTTGCGCTTTTCCAGCAACACATTTTTCAGGAAAGTGTTAACCTTGGTGGAGTACAGGGCCATCAAAGCAGTCAAGGTTTGAGAAATTTGTTTCAGGCTTGGGATGTGACTAGGATGCATAGGGTGTCTGGGCAAATTGAATCCCCCACATGGTTTCTGAATGTCAAAATTGCCAAGATCATATGGCAGTTGGTGCTGGAGTTGCTCCATGGTGGTTTTTTGGCTGTCCAAAGTTAATTAGGTACATTCCCTTCTTTTTCTGGACTGATTATGAATAGTCAACATATCTTTGTGCATGAGAAGTCATGTCCCACTAACTTGTTGAGTTTTTGAAGAAGTAACAAAGAGGACTGATGAGAGCAGAGTGGTGGACATGATCGATATGGACTTCAGTAAGGTGTTCAACAAGGTTCCTCATAGTAGACTGGTTAGCAAGGTTAGATTTCATAGAATACAGGGAGAACTAGCCATTTGGATACAGACTGGCTTGAAGGTAGAAGGCAGAGTATGGTGGTAGAGGGTTGCATTTTAGACTGAAGGCCTGTGCCACAAGGATCGGTGCTGGGTCCACTATGTTTTGTCATTTATATAAATGATTTGGATGTGAACATAAGAGGTACAGTTAGTAAGTTTGCAATTGACACCAAAATTGGAGGTGTAGTGGACATTGAAAAAGTTTACTTCAGCATATGACATGATCTTCATCAGATGGGCTAATAGGCTGAGGAGTGGCAGATAGAGTTTAATATAGATAAACGTGAGGTGCTGCATTTTGGAAAGGCAAATCAGAGCAGGACTTACACACTTAATGGTAAGGTTCTGGGGAGTGTTGCTGACCAAAGAGACCTTGGAGTGTACGCTCATAGGTCCTTGAAGTTTTAGGTAGGTAAGATAGTGAAGAAGGCATTTCATATGCTTTCCTTTCTTGGTCAGAGTATTGAGTACAGGAGTTGGGAGGTCAGGTTGTGGCTGTACAGGACATTGGTTAAGCCACTTGTGAAATACTGTGTGCAATTCTGGTCTCCCTCCTATTGGAGGAAGGGTGGGTGGTGGTGGGTGGGGGGAGTATTTCGTTTGGATAATTGAATATTCGGCTAATCAAATGTTCAGAATACGTAGTTTACCAGCATCGGGACTTTGAGATCTTGTTTGGATAACCCGAAATTCGGATAATCGATGTTCGGATAACCGAGGTTGTTCTGTATATGGCTTGTTTGTCTTCCTTGTGTCCAGGTGGGACATATCGAGCATGACATGCTGAACAATTGACACTGATCATTAATACAAGCTATTCCATTCAAGTTGAAATATTCAAGCTAATTCAAACATGCAGGTTTTGTTTGACATTAATGTCAGAGGTCAAGTTTTGATCCATCTCGAGGAAAAGGCTGGGCCTATGGCTCAAGTCTATTAGTCAGTGACGCTGCCATGTTGATCAACACTAACCATGATTGAAAGACCCCTTTTCATTTCACAATCTTCCTGTGCCTTCCTGTCTCAGGTTAAGAAATGAGACAACATTAAAGGGAAACAGTAGGGGATTGGTGAGGAGGAATGCCAGCGAGGTTACACCTTCTTCTGATGTCACCAGCTCAGGTCAATAGGTAGGCTGGAGCATTGTCAAGGGTCAGGGTAAACATTCTTGTGATGAGGGCGGTTGAGGGGGTGAGATGAGCATTGTCGAAGCTGCAAAGGGAATGTACCTTGTCAAAGATCCTGACATGCAACAGCAGTGAGCATCTCAGCATTCACCACTGTTTTCATCAGGAAGTCAGAACCAATAATTCTTTGCAGCTCCTTTAGTTGAAAGCTCTGAATTAAGGAGTCTTAATAATCGGTTTATACTTTTTACTGTTTGTAACAATCAGCGTGAAGCCAGCAGGAAATCTGAAATAAATCAATGGCTCTGAGGTAGTGTCTCATCACATAATAAGTGATTATGTTTCAAGGATCAGTCTGTGTTAGAGCAGCGCATGGGAAACATCTTTATTGTTTTGACATCTTGAAGAGAATAGCAAAGGTTATAATTACTGTAATTACACCATTTGTACTCAAAACTGTTTACTAATTTGCAGAGTGCTAAATAAATTCATGTGTCAGGTTATAGCTCAAGATTTGGCTATTGAATGTTGATTCAGTTCATTTAATGAACTACAGAATCACAGGGTGTTATGTGATATAGTCGATGTACAAAGCAGAGGGCAATGGGTTTCTGTTGAATATATGGATATGAGTACAATTAAAAATATTGGGCAGGTAAAGATATAAGCAAAGACAAGGTTGGGAATTTGTGGTAATGAGGAAGCCATAAGGCAGAAACCAATATTGATTGAGTTGACAGGTTAATTCAAATGCATTTATCTCCCCACATTCCTGGTCCCAGGAATGATATGGAAACTGGCAATATCCCTGGTGTCTGGTTGAGTTGAGGAATGTAAACATGGTCCACATTGTATTTCCCTGAAAAGTAGCTTCCCAAGAGACTTTTCTGAGATCTGATGATAATCATTAATGTGATGCTGTCACAACAGGTACACAGTCTGTACAAAGGCTGGTGTAAAAAGTGCCAGTTTTATGCAGATAGCCCAAGTCTAGAACACCTAATGAAGCCAGTTGTTGGCTCACCACCAGAAGAAGATCATGAATATTCAGCCACATATCTCATTAGAAGGCTGGACCTGAGGTCCGACTCCAATAGGACACTGGCATTAATCTCAAAGCATCGTGTTAGCCTAAAAAACGTTACAAATATCAGAAACATTGCTCCTTCTGGTGTGAAAAGGCACATACCTTTATGAGCGAACATGCAAAAAGTCAAGTGAACTACTTCCAAAGGTTTTGGGACCATTTAAGAGAATAAAAGTTTCTGCTTCAGAAACACTGAAAACGTTAAGAATTCCCAAAGTTTGCTGTTTTCAAGTAAATATTGACAGTGTTGTGCATCATAAACAAATCCTATTGCTTGTAGCCAATTAATAATTTGTTCAAGGCTTGGTATGTATCAGTTTTGAGTCATCTACCTGACATTTGGCACAGATTCCAGCTCCCTGCATCTGTTTCCAAGCCTTATAGGCTTGATACATAGTAATGATCCCGACCACCTCCTTTTTCTGGGCATAACCCAAGCAACGAGGGTGCCTTGGACACCTGTAAATGGCATATTTTTCTTCATTTATCACATTCATCAGCATTTGCAATTCACTCGCCATTATTGAGGAGGTCGAGTGATGCACTGCTTCATTACTTCTCTGCACTCTCCCTAGCTTCTTTCTGTCACGAAATATCTTGAAGTGCAAATAATACCCAGCTTGAGATACCCCACCCCAAAATCAGACTATTTAACTTCAATTCTGCAAAATTATTCTGCTTCACCTTCTGTGATCACTGGAATTCCTGATACAGAACAACTGTGGTGGTGGTGCTGTCAGGAAAATGGGGCTACTTTGTTGAAATTCCCACAGAGAAGTGGTTTTAATTTGCTGCTGATTGCAGTAACATCAGGGCAAGATTTTACCACAACATTGCTTGTTACTCTGGTGCTGTGGGACATAACCTCACATTGTAAACCAGACAGAATGCACAAAGTCAGAGGATGTTCTGCCTTAACTGAAACCAGATAATTTATTCAGTCTGATAGATTGAGACTTGGACTTCCTAGGTTTAATGGCTAACTAAATGTCTCTGAGCAAAGTAACAAAATTCCAGGAACGTATTTTTCTGCTCTAAGTTTCTGAGCACCAGCCTTCACATTCTCAGCAGTTTTGAACACATATAATAGTTAATATTGAACTTGTCACAAAATATCGGATGCTTAACACCCAGGTGAAAGGGAGCTGAATGGATGATGTCAGAAAGAAATGATCAGCCTCAAACTGTGAAAAGAAGTGACTAATTAGAATGAAAATGTGTGATGTCTTGAGGCGTGAAGCAGATAGACACCAAATGAACAGATTTTACTGTGACAATTCAAATAGGTATTCTGTCCGTGAACCATTACCCGTCAGCTGTGTAATTAAGCAGGCAAGTGAAGTTTTAGCTTTAATAAAAGCTATTTCTCACAGTTCTAGTGGGTGAGACCCAAGACCCTCAGGCACCATTTTAAAAAAATTCTTGATTTTATTATGTATACCAGTATAGAAGCCAGGAATTAAGCAATTTATAAAGCGCCTCCAGCAATGTTGCCAAATTGTGGGCCAAATCTCATCCCTTTCCAGCTGCCTCCACATTCCACGGATCATTCTCTCCCATTACTGCCACCTCTAATGAGACACCACCAATAGTTGGTCTTTCCCTTCCCTCTTTACAACATTCTAAAGGGAGTATTTTCTTTAAGACAACATGGCTCACGTTTTAATTGCCCCTCAAAACCCTCTCCTTTTCCTATGATACTTGGACAATCTATACAGGCCGTTTTACCACTTCCCCTACCAATGGGAAGGGCCCCAAACACACCTTACAGGTAAAAATAAGGATTCGCTTGGACTTCCTTCAATATAGTATATTCTACTCACTGCTTGTGACGCAATCCTCTCGACACTGAGCAGACCGACAGCCAGTTGGCCCACTGCTTTCAGATGTCTGACCCATTCCCACTCCAACTGAAGTTTAAAACAGAAAATTCTGGTAATCCTCAGCAGTCCAGACAAACATCTGCAGAGGCTGATGAACTTCAGAGTAGAAATGTCAATTACGAGGTAGACACAGCAACGCAGGCTCAAGTAGACCCAGTTACACAACTCAAATAGACTCAGTACCGCAGACTTGATTAGGCTGAGTAACGCAGACTTCAGTCGGCCCAGTAACGCGGACTCGAGAATACACAGTCGCGCAGACTTGAGTAGATACAGTAACACAGACTCGGGTAGATCCAGTACCGCAGGCTCAAGTAGAACCTGTAACACAGACTAAAGTAGACCCAATAACATAGTCCAAGAACTCCCCACCTACGTTCAGGACACCACCCACGCCCTCCATCTCCTCCATGATTTTCGCTTCCCTGGTCCCCAACGCCTTATCTTCACCATGGACATCCAGTCCCTGTACACCTCCATCCCCCATCACGAAGGACTCAAAGCCCTCCGCTTTTTCCCTTCCCGCCATACCGACCAGTACCCTTCCACTGACACCCTCCTTCGACTGACTGACTGGTCCTCACCCTGAACAACTTCTCTTTCCAATCCTCCCACTTCCTTCAAACCAAAGGAGTAGCCATGGGCACCCGCATGGGCCCCAGCAATGCCTGCCTCTTTGTAGGATATGTGGAACAGTCCATCTTCTGCAGCTACACTGGCACCACCCCCCACCTTTTCCTCCGCTACATCGATGACTGTATCGGCGCTGCCTCGTGCTCCCATGAGGAGGTTGAACAGTTCATCCACTTTAACAACAACCTTCCACCCCGACCTCAAATTTATCTGGACCGTCTCAGACTCCTCCCTCCCCTTCCTAGACCTCTCCATTTCTATCTCGGGCGACCGAATCAACACGGACATTTACCATAAACTGACCGACTCCCACAGCTACCTAGACTACACCTCCTCCCACCCTGCCCCATGTAAAAACGCCATCCCATATTCCTAATTCCTTTGTCTCTGCCGCATCTGCTCCCAGGAGGACCAGTTCCAATACCATACAACCCAAATGGCCTCCTTCTTCAAAGACCGTAATTTCTCCCCAGACGTGATCGACGATGCTCTTCACCGCATATCCTCCACTTCCTGCTCCTCCGCTCTTGAGCCCCGCCCCTCCAATTGCCACCAGGACAGAACCCCACTGGTCCTCACCTACCACCCCACCAACCTCCATATACATTGTATCATCCGTCGTCATTTCTGCCACCTCCAAACAGATCCCACCACCAGGGATATATTTCCCTCCCCACCCCTATCAGCGTTCCGAAAAGACTATTCCCTCCGTGACTTCCTCATCAGTTCCACACCCCCCCATCAACCCAACCTCCACTCCCGGCACCTTCCCCTGCAACCGCAAGAAATGCAAAACTTGTGCCCACACCTCCCCCTTTACTTCCCTCCAAGGCACCAAGGGATCCTTCCATATCTGCCACAAATTCACCTGCACCTCCACACACATCATTTACTGCATCCGCGGCACCCAATGTGGCCTCCTCTACATTGGGGAGACAGGCCGCCTACTTCTGGAACGTTTCAGAGAACACCACTGGGACACCCAGACCAAACTGCCCCGTGGCTCAACACTTCAACTCCCCCTCCCACCCCACCAAGGACATGCAGGTCCTGGGACTCCTCCATCGCCAGACCATAGCAACACGACGGTTGGAGGAAGAGCGCCTCATCTTCCGCCTAGGAACCCTCCAACCACAAGGGATGAACTCAGATTTCTCCAGTTTCCTCATTTCTTCTCCCCCCACCTTATCTCAGTCCCAACCCTCAAACTCAGCACCACCTTCCTAACCTGCAATCTTCTTCCTGACCTCTCTGCCCCCACCTCCACTCTGGCCTATCACCTCACCTTGACCTCCTCCCACTTATCGCATTTCCAACGCCCCTCCCCAAGTCCTTCCTCCCTACCTTTTATCTGATGGACACACTTTCCTCATTCCTGAAGAAGGGCTCATGCCTGAAACGTCGATTCTCCTGCTCCTTGGATGCTGCCTGACCTGCTGTGCTTTTCCAGCAACACGTTTTCAGCTCTGATCTCCAGCATCTGCAGTCCTCACTTTCTTCAATAACACAGACTCGAGTAGGCACAATAACGCAGACTCGAGCAGATACAGTAACACAGACTCATGTAAGCCCAGTAACACAGACTCGAGTAGACACAGTAACGCAGACTCAACCAGACCCAGTAACGCGGACATGAGTAGATACTGTAACACAGACTTGAGTAGATACAGTAATGCACTCTTGAGTAAAACCAGTAATGCAGACTTGAGTAAACACAGTAACACAGTCTTGAGTAGACAGAGTAATGCAAACTCAACTAGACACAGTAATGCAGGCTTCTGTAGACTCAGTAATGCAGACTCATGTAGACCTCGTAACACAGACTCGAGAAGATACAGTAACACTGACCCATATATGCCCAGTACTGCAGAATAGATTAGACACAGTAACGCAGACTCGAGTAGATGCAGTATCATGAATTCGAGTAGTAGACCCAGTAACGCAGACTTGAGTTGACACAGTAACACAACTCAAGTAGATCCAGTAACATAGATTCAGGCAGACCCAGTAACATGGACTCGTGTAGATCCAGCAACTCAGACTTGAGTAGACACAGTAACACACACTTGAGAAGACACAGCAATGCAGACTCAAGTAGACCCAGTAACGCATCACCGAGTATGCACAGTGTGAGAAATAGGGAAGAGTGTTGTTTTTGCAGATATAGCAAAAAGGTAATGATGATAAGCTTTAAGCATAAAGTGCTGACAGAAGGCAGCTACCAGACATGGTAAAATTAGCAGACGTCTTAAAAAAAGCAAGCTTGCACAAAAACAAGACAATGGAAAACTCCTAGCACAGCAGGTGCTAGTGTGGATTGCAAATAACGGCCCAAGAAAAAGGAGAAGTCATGTAGAGGCCGCCAGGTCACAAGTTAGGTATAGAACTAGGGTGATTGGGTAACATGGGAGTCAGGAGAGGTGACCTCATGCAGCTCAAAGGTATAACTGTGTACGTGTGCCAATGTTCATTGCTCATTTACTTCAGCAAGCATCTGCTGCCCTTTCTTGCAAGATCGTAAAATAAATTGTCTTGTTTCCAGACTTTGGTGGTCTCAGTTAATTTTGTTAAGTTTGTTTCTAACAGATTTGGGGGCTCGTCTGGGATCCCAATTCGGCATTCTTGGAAAGACAGAGAAGGTGAACCTCGCCGATTTCGGCGATCTCTGGTTTCCAGTTGTTGCCGTGGTGGCTTTGGGCGAGCGTGATCTGGACGGAGAGACCCTGGAAACAAGACGGGAAGGCGCGGCTGGTTTGGTCGGGCAACTCTTGTGCTCAAGACCCGAGTCTTAAAAGGTCTTAAGGTCTGGAAAAAGACGTATCCGGGCAACTGGGGGTTTGCAGAGACCAGTAAGTTCTATGGGGTTTTGCAGTGACCAGTAAGAGCTGCAGGAATTGCCGCGCAGGTTAGGAGCCGGCACAACCAGGTAACTCTGTGCACAGACCAAGGTAAGAAAAGGACGTTTAAGTATTGCTTTTGTGGTCAGGACAACCTTAAGTGGTCGGGGACGTACAAGACGTCCGGGGAATTGGCAATGTCTAAAATTAAATATAATTCGCCAGATTGATCGGACAGGAAAAGGTGACAACCTGATTCTAGCAGCAAGCCTTAGACCGGTTGTTAAGAGGGGAAGTCCCCCACACGAAGGTCAGGACCCTGAAGTGGGTGTGGAAGAAGGTGACACCGGACCTTGAAAAGATCAATTAAATTCATAAAAATGGGAGGTAAGGGAAGTTGTCACTATAAAAATCAATCTACAGATAATATTAAACTTAAATAAATTCCATCTAATAGTCCCCTGGGGAAGATGTTAGGAAATTGGGAACACAACTCCCGAACGTGGGGGCAAGATAAAGCTATAACGATAAGGTATTGTTGTTTTGTCTGGACTCAAGAAGGTATTAAGAAACCTGATATCTTTTGGCCAAAATATGGGTCCGATGAAGATTGGCTGTGCCAAGACTAAATATATATGTTAATAGCAAAGAGAAACAAAGCCAACTAGAGGCTGATTATGCAGCCTGTTGGATAGGGAGCCAAAATATACTTGTCTTAAAAAGGAAAGAAAGGGAGGAAAAGGTTGAAGAATTCGAAACTCCCCATTGGGACCCTTTGACAAATTTGCCTCCCCCTTATTACAAAAGAAATAATGATCAGTCATCGCCACCCCTCCCCCCCCGATGGCGTGGACCCACGTTGGGATAACAATGATAGGCGACATAGAGAATCAATGAAGGATTTAAGGGAAATGGTAATATTGGGAATTAAGGAAGCAGCACCAAAATCACAGAACTTTGTGAAAGCCTTTGAGGTAAGGCAAGAGAAGGATGAAACTCCTTCAGCGTTTCTTCAAAGGCTCAAAGAGGCCATAAGGAAATATTCGGGAATGAATCCTGATGACCCGGTGGCGCAAGGACTCTTGAAGGTCCAGTTTGTGACTAAATCATGGCCGGACATACAAAAGAAATTGCAGAAAATAGATGGATGGAGTGAAAAACAGATGGAAGAGTTGTTAGGTGAGGCACAGCAAGTGTATGTCAAG
This sequence comes from Chiloscyllium plagiosum, assembly GCF_004010195.1. Taxonomy (NCBI): domain Eukaryota; kingdom Metazoa; phylum Chordata; class Chondrichthyes; order Orectolobiformes; family Hemiscylliidae; genus Chiloscyllium; species Chiloscyllium plagiosum. Next base: position 35,049,286 of record NC_057710.1, read on the forward strand.
AGAGAGGACGAGAAACAGAAGCAGAAAGCTAAAATGATGGTGGCGGCAGTAGATGAAATAACAAAGGAGATATTAGGATCGGGAGATAATAGAAAGGATAAGGATAGAGAAGGACATGAAAGACAAAGATCGGACGTCCGGGGAAGGAGGCAACAGGCAGCATTGTGGAAAAGTGGGGCATTTTAGACGAAATTGCCCTGGATTAACACGGGAAAGGGAAACTGTTTCCCTGATGACATTTGATGAAGAATAGGGGACTCAGGGGTTCCTTCCTCCTGAAACTCACTGGGAACCCTTGATAAATTTAAAGGCAGGACCTAAAGGAGAGGAGGCAGTATTTTTAGTAGACACAGGAATGGCACGGTCATCTCTAAGTTTTAGACCTACCGGTGTTAAATTGACTAATAAAACTCTCAAGGTTTCTGGGGCAAAAGGTAAAGAATTCCTAGTGCCCATCTTTGAGCCAACGCTAATTAGAGTAAATAACAAAGAAGTGACAGGACAGTTATTGTATATTCCCGACATTGGAAATAATCTATTAGGAAGGGATTTGATCATCTTGTTAGGCTTAAGAATTGGGGTGGAAAATAGTGCAATGACCGTAAAGATGGCCATGTTAACACCCAGTGACGAAGAGCAAATCAGCCGTGATGTATGGGCAAGATCGGGTAATACAGGGCATCTATTACTCCGATGGTAATTACGTTGATTCAGGAGAATAAGACAGTTCGGATTAGACAATACCCCATATCACTGGAGGGTCGTAAAGGTCTACAACCAGTTATAGATTCTTTGTTAAAAACCGGATTGTTGGAACCCTGTATGTCACCCTTTAATACCCTAATACTGCCCGTCCGCCAACCAGACGGAACCTATCGATTAGTGCAGGATCTCAGAGCACTGAACCAATTGGTCCGAACACGACACCCAGTAGTCCCCAATCCGTACACCTTGCTAGGCAAGATACTGAGTGACCACCGTTGGTTTAGTGTGATAGATCTAAAAGATGCATTCTGGGCCTGCCCTCTGGCTCTAGAGAGCTGTGACATGTTTGCCTTTGAATGGGAAAACCCATACACTGGTAGAAAGCAACAATTCCGATGGATGGTACTTCCCCAGGGGTTCACAGAATTACCTAACCTATTTGGGCAAGTACTGGAACAGGTCTTGGAACAACTTAAGATGCCTAAAGGGATGTCACTGTTACAATATGTGGACGACTTGCTTGTGACAGGACGGAAGAGAGATGATGTGAGCCTGGCCACCAATAGGCTGTTACATTTCCTAGGACAACAGGGTTTAAGAGTATCTAGGAATAAATTGCAATATGTGGAGAGAGAAGTGAAATATTTAGGGCACCTTATTAGTGAGGGTACTAGGCGAATTAACCCCGAGAGAATTAAAAGAATAGTAGAACTACCCCTCCTGACCACCAAGCGAGAATTACGAAAATTCTTGGGGCTAGTGGGCTATTGTAGATTATGGATAGAAGAATACGCCCAGAAAACGAAAGGATTATATCATAAATTGACAGAATCTGAACGTGAAAGACTACACTGGACAGAAGAAGAAAAAGAAGGGTTACATGAGTTAAAGCGTAGCTTAATACAGGCAGTGGCAGCCATTGCCATACTAGTAGAGGAGAGCCGTAAACTTACTTTTGGAGGAGCGCTAATCGTTGGTACCCCCCATCAAGTCAGAACTGTACTAAACCAAAGGGCAGGGAGATGGTTGACAGACTCACGAATCTTGAAATACGAAGCCATCCTGATGGAGAGAGATGACCTCGTATTAGCAACAGATACCTGTCTAAACCCAGCTACCTTTCTATGGAAGGGAGAACCCCTGGATAAACGAGAATTAGAACACGACTGCTTAGATATCATTGAGTATCAGACTAAGGTTAGACCAGATCTAAAAGATATGCCCTTGCATGATGGGGACAGACTGTTTATAGATGGGTCATCAAGAGTGGTACAAGGAAAAAGACACAATGGGTATGCAGTAGTAGACGGTAACAAAAATCAAACAGTTGAGGCGGACTGATTGCCTAATACATGGTCGGCCCAAACTTGTGAGTTTTATGCGTTGAACCAAGCCCTAAAATGACTAGAAAATCAGGATGGGACAATTTACACCGACTCTAAGTATGCCCATGGAGTGGTCTATACTTTTGGAAAGATATGGCAAGAACGTGAACGTAGCCGGGGAAAGGAATTAGTACACGAAGAGTTAATAGGACAAGTGTTTAAAAGTTTGGAATTACCACAAGAAATAGCAATAGTTCATGTACCGGGGCACCAAAAGGGGAACCCTCTAGAAGCAAAAGGAAATAGGCTAGCAGACGAAGCAGCCAAAGAGGCAGCTATGAACCTTACAGTAACAAAAATACAGGTTCTCACACTTCTGGTGGAGTCTCCTGCCGTGAACCCCGTGTACACGGAAAAAGAATTCCAAGAGATAGGGGCCACTAAGCCTGCTGGACACACTTTCCTCATTCCTGAAGAAGGGCTTATGCCCGAAACGTCGATTCTCCTGTTCCCTGGATGCTGCCTGACCTGCTGCGCTCCGCCCCCACCCCAGTCTGACCTATCACCCTCATCTTGACCTCTTTCCACCTATCGCATTTCCGACACCCCTCCCCCAAGTCCCTCCTCCCTACCTTTTATCTTAGCCTGCTGGACACACTTTCCTCATTCCTGAAGAAGGACTTATGCCCGAAACGTCGATTCTCCTGTTCCCTGGATGCTGCCTGACCTGCTGCGCTTTTCCAACAACACATTTTCAGCCACTAAGACAAGTGGGGGAAGATGAATTCTCCCGGATGGGAGGGAAATGTTGAGTAAAGCAGTCATGAGAAACATTCTAAATACCCTGCACCAGGGCAGTCATTGGGGCTCTCAAGCTATGTGTGACATTTTGTTAAGAAAGTACGGATGTAAAGGGATATGCACGTTAGCCAAGCAGATATGCTCAGGATGCCTGATTTGCCAAAAGATTAATAAAAAGGTAACAAGAGGAGGGCAAAAAGGTGGAAGGAATCCCGGGATGAGACCTTTTCAGAGCATACAGGTCGACTATACAGAATTACCCCCGGTAGGGAAACAAAAGTACTTATTAGTCATAGTAGACCACTTAACCTGGTGGGTAGAAGCCTTCCCAGTGTCTTCAGCTACTTCAAAAGGAGTAGTGAAAGTGCTCCTTAAACATATCATCCCACGATATGGAATAGTGGAAACTATAGATTCAGACCAAGGTACCCATTTTACTTCTAAGGTCTTACAAGGAGTAAAAACAGGGTTAGAAATTTCATGGAAATTCCACACTCCTTGGCACCCACCCTCCTCTGGATGGGTGGAAAGAATGAATCAAACCTTAAAAAGGCAATTATCAAAGTTAGTCCTAGAGACTTGATTACAATGGACTAAATGCTTACCTATTGCACTATTACGCATTCAAACGGCTCCGAGGCTAGATATTGGACATTCTCCTTATGAAATGATATTTGGGCTGCCATTCCTGGGAGGGAAGGTAAATGTACCCACGGCCGAGTTTAACGACAAGTTATTGAAAAACTATATTATGGCACTTGGCTCTTCATTATCTGTTCTTAGGAATAAAGGCCTTCTGGTACAAACACTGCCACTCGAGTTTGCGGTACATCAGATAGACCAGGTGATTGGGTCCTGATAAAGACCTGGAAGGATACCAAACTAAACCCGAACTGGGAGGGACCATTCTTAACTCTCCTGACTACTGAAACAGCCATTCAAACTGCAGCAAAAGGGTGGAGCCATTACACTCGTGTCAAAGGCCCTGTGGACGCTCCTCCCTCTTCGGCAGACTGGCAAGCTCATCCTACAGACAACCCTCTGAAAGTCAAGCTGAGTAGAAAGACTGAACTGAAATAGGAGACTTTTAATATTTGCTGCTATTGATTTAAAAATTTCGCTGCTACTAATTGTAAGGGTTGCGTGGATTCACCTCTCCCAGACGACTATGAAAAGGGAAAAGATAGGCAGGAAGGCAGACAGAGGTAAGAGATGGGTGGGTATTGGTATAGTGTAATGATAATTATATTGACGGCTCAAGAAGACGGGAAAAATCATTTTACTTCCCTTTGCCAATATTATGCTGAATAAAAGGGGCTTGCCGACTGTTGGGTCTGTGCAGAAATCCCTCACCATTTCAGTAATACCACTTACCCAAAGCGAAGTTTATGATGCCCAGCAATTTGACCAAAGCTCAAATAATATAAAGTGGAGATCCGAAAGGGACAAATATAACTTTGAGGGATGGTTCCCTCGACCTGCCCCTAAAACCCTGGGTGCTATTGATGGACTTAACGTTCATCTGCCAACAGGGACAGTAAACGCCACTTGCTTCTGTAATTTGAATGATACTGCCCCCTTTCAATTAGCAAATTCATCTAGCGTCTACACTAACCGGGCTACGGCCACGAACATTCCCTTATTATTAAACGGAACATATTGGATATGTGGCTCGAAAGCCTATCCATATATGCCTGGAGAAAAATACGTTCATGTGGTCGAATGTGTAGGAGCGTCTGACTCTTATACATGTTATGAGAGTGTTCAAACACTGTCTCCAAGCCGGAAAGGCTGGAATGGCTGCTGTTACCTCGCCTTTATAATTCCCCATCTCCGGATAGAATATTCCCTTTTCCGTTTTCAGGGTGTAAGCTGTAAAGTCCGAGAGGTCTCTGAGTGGGACCGTTTCTGGTGGACATTATTCCCAAATTACGGCACTGCAAGAGCGGGGAGGGAAATAAAGAAACTGGCGGCAGCCCTTGAGAAATTGGTTAATGATACCACCTACTCGTTTAGAGAAACTGAGTCCCAAATATGGGCCCTAACCACTGAAATGATTGCCACAAGACTAACAGCTTTCCAAAATTGAATGGCTTTAGACTATATCTTAGCCGAGAAAGGAGGAACCTGTGCGTTAATCGGTAAAGAATGTCGCACTTTCATCCCAGACGCCTCTTCCATGGTAGAAGAAAAGGCAGAGATAATAAGGAAAAAGATAAAAGATATGAGAGAAATCGGGGATGAACTTCGGAAAGATAAAGGGACAGAATGGGGATGGGGTGATTGGGGACTAGTGGGTTGGGAAAAGTGGTTGATCAAGCTAGTGATCTATGGATTATTAATATTGGTGGGTCTGGTGGTAGGGTTCAATGTCCTCAAGTGGATAATGAGCCGACTGATGAAGTCCCTTGGGGAGGGAACTCGGATACATCATCAGATGCTTTTACAATTAACAGGTGACCAACAACAGAGGGAAAGTCAAAGAATGCTCCTAGTATTCGAGAGACAAATGGGGTAAAGTGATACTGTGTGTAAGATTGTGAACCTCTGTACTTTAGAGTGCAAAGAGGGCAGAATAAGTGCAAAAACAACAAGTTGTAAAAGAAAAGAAATGGGGGAGTTGTGAGAAATAGGGAAGAGTGTTGTTTTTGCAGATATAGCAAAAAGATAATAATGATAAGCTTTAAGCAAAAAGTGCTGACAGAAGGCAGCTACCAGACATAGTAAAATTAGCAGACTTCTTAAAAAAAGCAAGTTTGCACAAAAACAAGACAATGGAAAACCCCTAGCACAGCAGGTGCTAGTGTGGATTGCAAATAACGGCCCAAGATAAAGGAGAAGTCACGTAGAGGCCGCCAGGTCACAAGTTAGGTATAGAACTTGGGTGATTGGGTAACATGGGAGTCAGGAGACACAGCTACCTCACGCAGCTCAAAGGTATAACTGTGTATGTGTGCCAATGTTCATTGCTCATTTAGTTCAGCAAGTACCTGCTGCCCTTTCTTGCAAGATCGTAAAATAAATTGTCTTGTTTCCAGACTTTGGTGGTCTCAGTTAATTTTGTTAAGTTTGTTTCTAACAACAGTAATGCAGACTTGAATAGACCCAATAACACAGACTCGAGTAGACACAGTAACGCAGACCCGAGTAGACACAGCATCACAGACTCGAGTAGACACAGCATCGCAGACTCAAGTAGTCCCAGTAACACAGACCCGGGTAGACATAGCAACGCAGCCTCAAGTAGACCCAGTAACACAACTCAAGTAGACCCAGTACCGCAGACTTGATTAGACACAGTAACGCAGACTTCAGTCGGCCCATTAACACATACTCGAGAATACACAGTTGCGCTGACTTGAGTAGACACAGTAATACAGACTCGGGTAGATCCAGTACCGCAGACTCGAGTAGACACAATAACGCAGACTCGAGCAGATACAGCAACACAGACTTGTGTAAGCCCAGTAACACAGACTCGGGTAGACACAGTAACACTGATTTGACTAGGCACAGTAACACAGACTCAACCAGACCCAGTAACGCGGACATGAGTAGATACTGTAACACAGACTTGAGTAGATACAGTAATGCACTCTCGAGTAAAACCAGTAATGCAGACTTGAGCAGACAGAGTAACACAGAGATTAGACAGAGTAATGCAAACTCAACTAGACACAGTAACGCAGGCTTGAGTACACTCGGTAACACAGCCTTGAGTAGACTCAGTAACGCAGACTCATGTAGACCTCGTAACGCAGATTCGAGTAGACATAGTAACGCAGACTCAAACAGATACAGTAACAAAGACCCATATAAGCCCAGTAATGCAGACTGGAGTAGACCCAGTAACGCAGATTCGAGTAGACCCAGTAACATGGAATTGAGTAGTAGACCCAGTAACATAGACTTGTGTTGACCCAATAATACGGACTTGAGTAGACACAGTAACGCAGACTCAAGTAGACTCAGTAACACAACTCAAGTAGACTCAGTAACACAGATTCGGGCAGACCCAGTACCATGGACTCGTGTAGATCCAGTAACTCCGGCTTGAGTAGACACGGTAATGTAGACTCGAGTAGACACAGTAACACAGACTCGTGTAGACACAGTATGATTAGACACAGTAACGCAGACTTGAATAGACACAGTAACACAGATTCGAGTAGACACAGTAACACAATCACTCGAGTAGACACAGTAATGTAGACTTGAGTAGACACAGTAACACATACTCGTGTAGACACAGTAACACGCACTCGAGTAGACACGGTAATGTAGACTCGAGTAGACACAGTAATGTAGACTCGAGTAGACCCAGTAACACAGAATCGAGTAGACACAGTAACACACACTCGAGTAGACACAGTAATGCAGACTCAAGTAGATCCAGTAACACAGATTTGTGTAGACACAGCAACGCAGACTCGAGTAGACACAATAACGCAGACTTGAGGAGACACAGTAACACAGACTCAAATAGACACAGTAACACACACTCGAGTAGACACAGTAAAGTAGACTCGAGTAGACCCAGTAACACAGACTCGAATAGACACAGTAATGCGGACTCGAGAAGACACGGTAACACAGACTTGAGTAGACACAGTAACACAGACTCGAGTAGATACAGTAACACAGACTCGAGTAGACACGGTAATGCAGACTCGAGTAGACACAGCAACACACAGTAATGCAGACTTGAGTCGACACAGTAGCACACACTCGAGTACACACAGTAACACAGACTTGATTAGACACAGTAACACAGACTTGGGTAGACACAGTAACACAGATTCGAGTAGACACAGCAATGCAGACTCGAGTAGACACAGTAACACAGACCTGAGTAGACACAGTCATACAGACTCGAGTAGACACAGTCACACAGACTCAAGTAGATCCAGTAACGCAGACTTTATGGGCGGCACGGTGGCACAGTGGTTAGCACTGTTGCCTCGCAGCGCCAGAGACCCGGGTTCAATTCCCGCCTCAGGCGACTGACTGTGTGGAGTTTGCACGTTCTCCCCGTGTCTGCGTGGGTTTCCTCCGGGTGCTCCGGTTTCCTCCCACAGTCCAAAGATGTGCAGGGCCAGGTGAATTGGCCATGCTAAATTGCCCGTAGTGTTAGGTAAGGGGTAAATGTAAATGTAGGGGTAGGGGTATGGGTGGGTTCGCTTCGGCGGGTCGGTGTGGACTTGTTGGGCCGAAGGGCCTGTTTCCACACTGTAATGTAATCTAAACTAATGTAATCTATAGACTCGAGTAGACATAGTTATACAGACTCGAGTAGACACCATAAAACAGACTCAAGTAGACACAGTAATGCTGACTTGAGTTAACACAGCAACGCAGACTCGAGTAAACACAGTAATGCTGACTTGAGTTAACACAGCAACGCAGACTCGAGTAGACACAATAATGCTGACTTGAGTTAACACAGCAACGCAGACTCGAGTAGACACAGTAATGCAGAATCGAATAGACACAGTAACACAGACTTGAGTAGACACAGTTACACAGACTCGAGTAGACACAGTAACGCAGACTTGAGTAGACACAGTTGCATAGACTCGAGTAGACTCAATAACACAGACTCAAGTAGATCCAGTAATGCAGACTCGAGAAGACACAGTAACACAGACTTGAGTAGACACAGTAACACAGACTCGAGTAGACACAGTAACACACATTCGAGTAGACACAGTTACACAGACTTGAGTAGACCCAGTAATGCAGACTCGAGTAGACACAGCAACACAGACTCGAGTAGACACAGTAACACACACTCGAGTAGACACAATAATGCGGACTCGGGAAGACACAGTAACACAGACTTGAGTAGACACAGTAACACAGACTCGAGTAGACACAGTAACACACATTCGAGTAGACACAGTTACACAGACTTGAGTAGACCCAGTAATGCAGACTCGAGTAGACACAGCAACACAGACTCGAGTAGACACAGTAACACACACTCGAGTAGACACAATAATGCGGACTCGGGAAGACACAGTAACACAGACTTGAGTAGACACAGTAACACAGACTCGAGTAGACACAGTTACACAGACTCGAGTAGACACAGTAACACAGACTCAAGTAGACACAGTAACGCAGACTTGAATAGACACAGTAACACACACTCGAGTAGACACAATAATGCGGACTCGAGAAGACACAGTAACACAGACTTGAGTAGACACAGTAACACAGACTCGAGTAGACACAGTTAAACAGACTTGATTAGACACAGTAACACAGACTTGATTAGACACAGTAACACAGAGAGTAGACAGAGTAATGCAAACTCAACTAGACACAGTAACGCAGGCTTGAGTACACTCGGTAACACAGCCTTGAGTAGACTCAGTAACGCAGACTCATGTAGACCTCGTAACGCAGATTCGAGTAGACATAGTAACGCAGACTCAAGCAGATACAGTAACAAAGACCCATATAAGCCCAGTAATGCAGACTGGAGCAGACCTAGTAACGCAGATTCGAGTAGACCCAGTAACATGGAATTGAGTAGTAGACAAAGTAACATAGACTTGTGTTGACCCAATAATACGGACTTGAGTAGACACAGTAACGCAGACTCAAGTAGACTCAGTAACACAGATTCGGGCAGACCCAGTACCACGGACTCGCGTAGATCCAGTAACTCCGGCTTGAGTGGACACGGTAATGTAGACTCGAGTAGACACAGTAACGCAGACTTGAATAGACACAGTAACACAGACTCGAGTAGACACAGTAACACAGACTCAAGTAGACACAGCAATGCAGACTTGAGTAGACTCAGTAACAATCACTCGAGTAGACACAGTAACACAGACACATGTAGACACAGTAACATGCATTCGAGTAGACACGGTAATGTAGACTCGAGTAGACACAGTAACACAGACTCGGGTAGACACAGTAACACGCATTCGAGTAGACACGGTAATGTAGACTCGAGTAGACACAGTAACACAGACTCGTGTAGACACAGTAACACGCACTCGAGTAGACACGGTAATGTAGACTCGAGTAGACACAGTAACACAGACTCGTGTAGACACAGTAACACAATCACTCAGTAGACACGGTAATGTAGACTTGAGTAGACACAGTAACACGCACTCGAGTAGACACAGTAATGTAGACTCGAGTAGACCAGTAACACAGAATCGAGTAGACACAGTAACACAGACTCAAGTAGATCCAGTAACACAGAATTGTGTAGACACAGTAACGCAGACTCGAGTAGACACAGTAACACAGACTCAAATAGACACAGTAACACACACTCGAGTAGACACAGTAAAGTAGACTCGAGTAGACCCAGTAACACAGACTCGAATAGACACAGTAATGCGGACTCGAGAAGACACGGTAACACAGACTTGAGTAGACACAGTAACACAGACTCGAGTAGATACAGTAACACAGACTCGAGTAGACACAGTTACACAGACACGAGTAGACACGGTAATGCAGACTCGAGTAGACACAGCAACACAGACTTGAGTAGACACAGTAATGCAGACTCGAGTAGACACAGTAGCACACACTCGAGTACACACAGTAACACAGACTTGATTAGACACAGTAACACAGACTTGGGTAGACACAGTAACACAGATTCGAGTAGACTCAGCAATGCAGACTCGAGTAGACACAGTAACATAGACTCAAGTAGACACAGTTACACAGACTCGAGTAGACACACTAACACAGACTCAAGTAGATCCAGTAATGCAGACTCGAGTAGACACAGTAACGCAGACTTGAGTAGACACAGTAATGTAGACTCGTGTAGACACAGTAACACACACTCGAGTAGACACAGTAATGTAGACTCGAGTAGACACAGTAATGCAGACTCGTGTAGACCCAGCAACACAGGCTTGAGTAGACACAGTATTGCAGACTCGAGTAGACACAGTAACACAGACTCGGGTAGACACAGTAACACAGACTTGATTAGACACAGTAACACAGACTTGGGTAGACACATTAACACAGATTCAAGTAGACACAGTAGTGCAGACTCGAGTAGACACAGTAATGCAGACTCGAGTGGACACACTAACGCAGACTCGGATAGACACAGTAATGCAGACTTGATTAGACACAGTAACACAGACTTGAGTAGACACAGTAACACAGATTCAAGTAGACACAGTAATGCAGACTCGAGTAGACTCTGTAACGCAGGCTCGAGTAGACTCAGTAACGCAGACTTGAGTAGATACAGTAACACAGACCTGAGTAGACACAGTCATACAGACTCGAGTAGACACAGTCACACAGACTCAAGTAGATCCAGTAACGCAGACTTGAGTAGACCCAGTAGCACAGACTCGAGTAGACACAGTACTATAGACTCAAGTAGACTTAGTTATGCAGACTCGAGTAGACACAGTAATGCTGACTTGAGTTAACACAGCAACGCAGACTTGAGTAGACACAGTAACGCAGACTCGAGTAGACACAGTTATACAGACTCGAGTAGACACAGCAATGCAGACTCGAGTAGACACAGTAACATAGACTCGGGTAGACACAGTAATGCAGACTTGATTAGACACAGTAACACAGACTTGGGCAGACACAGTAACACAGATTCAAGTAGACACAGTAATGCAGACTCGAGTAGACTCTGTAACGCAGGCTCGAGTAGACTCAGTAACGCAGACTCGAGTAGACACAGTAACACAGACCTGAGTAGACACAGTCATACAGACTCGAGTAGACACAGTCACACAGACTCAAGTAGATCCAGTAAAGCAGACTTGAGTAGACCCAGTAGCACAGACGCGAGTAGACACAGTATATAGACTCGAGTAGACATAGTTATACTGACTCGAGTAGACATCATGACACAGACTCGAGTAGACACAGTACTATAGACTCGAGTAGACATAGTTATACAGACTCGAGTAGACACCATAAAACAGACTCGAGTAGACACAGTAATGCTGACTTGAGTTAACACAGCAACGCAGACTTGAGTAGACACAGTAACGCAGACTCGAGTAGACACAGTTATACAGACTCGAGTAGACACCATAACACAGACTCGAGTAGACACAGTAATGCTGACTTGAGTTAACACAGCAACACAGACTCGAGTAGACACAGTAATGCAGAATCGAATAGACACAGTAACACAGACTTGAGTAGACACAGTTACACAGACTCGAGTAGACTCAGTAACACAGACTTGAGTAGACACAGTTACATAGACTCGAGTAGACACAGTAACGCAGACTTGAGTAGACACAGTTGCATAGACTCGAGTAGATTCAGTAACACAGACTCAAGTAAATCCAGTAATGCAGACTCGAGAAGACACAGTAACACAGACATGAGTAGACATAGTAACACAGACTCGAGTAGACACAGTAACACACATTCGAGTAGACACAGTTACACAGACTTGAGTAGACCCAGTAATGCAGACTCGAGTAGACACAGCAACACAGACTCGAGTAGACACAGTAACACACACTCGAGTAGACACAATAATGCGGACTCGGGAAGACACAGTAACACAGACTTGAGTAGACACAGTAACACAGACTCGAGTAGACACAGTAATGCAGACTTGAGTAGACACAGTAATGCAGACTCGAGTAGACACAGCAACACAGACTCAAGTAGACACAGTAATGCAGACTCGAGTACACACAGTAACACAGACTTGATTAGACACAGTAACACAGACCCGAATAGACACAGCAATGCAGACTCGAGGAGACACAGTAACACAGACTCAAGTTGACACATTAACACGGACTTGAGTTGACCCAGTAACACAGACTCGGGTCAACCCTGTAACACAGGCTGGAGTAGACCCAGTAACATGGACTCAAGTAGACACAATAACACAGACTTGAGTAGACCAATAATGCTGACTTGAGTAGACACAATAACGCAGACTCGAGTAGACTCAGCAACACAGACTCGTGTCGACACAGTAACACAGACTTGAGTAGACACAATAACACAGACTTGAGCAGACCCAGTAATGCAGACTTGAATAGACACAGTAATACAGACTCAGGTCGACCATGTAACGCAGACTCGAGTAGACCCAGTAATGTGGACTCGAGTTGACCCAGTAATGTGGACTCAAGCAGACACAGTAATACAGATTTGCGTAGACACTGTAACACAGACTTGAATAGGCCCAGTACTATGGTCTTGAGTAGACCCTGTAATGCCAACTTGTGGCAGCAGGGTTGGGGTTGTGTTTGGGCATGTTGATGTCATGATAACAGAGAAGGCTGTGGAGATGCTTTGCATTCGAATAAAATAGAAGTCACAACATGGAAACTGGCTTCTTAATTCACTGGCCCACATTGATATTCAACTGCTCATGACCATCAATCGTGATGCCCTGTGATTGTCTGTTCTAATATCCCATTGTTTCCATTGTTTTCAACCATGTAACAAATTTATTTTAATTATTGACATGGCTACTGTTACAATCATCAGCTCGAGTAGTGTTTTGCAAAGCTGTACAACCCCCTTGTACTTTCTTCATTTCATCTTTTCATTCTAGGTCCCTAAAATTGCAGGATATTGGGCAAAAGCCGGTCAGTTATCTGTTTTGCAGCAGGCTGATGCACCTTTCTGATAGCAATACATTTCCCTCCGGATCCTTAAATTAATTAGATCTGCTTCCAGCACTGTTTCCTCGTTCACTTTAATTGACTTCTCCAATATGTTTTTTGTTAATTATGTTTCCCATCTCATTTTTAACCAATTCAGATTTAACTTTGTCTCAATGCTTTTCTCTTTTTTAAACATGGACCAAACGCTTGCATCTCAACCAACTTCTACCTAATCCCTACTCACAATTCTTTCGGGGACCTCACCACACATTTAATATTTCTAGAATAAGTCGCTGCTTTTTTTATTTGTTGAGATTGTCCCTGCTCTCTCTCCCAATTGGCTATGGGGAGGAAGCGAGAACTTGGTACTGAATTGAATGATCAAACTTGATCATGTTGAATGGCAGAACAGGCTCAAAGGACCAAAAGGCCTTATACCGCTCCTATTTACGAAGGCTTCCTTGTTTTCGTTTCAGCATTTACTCACTTTCTCTCTCCTTTTGTTCATGCTTATAGGCCCAAGACTGTTTTCAACTAGGCAGAAGTGGATACTGCAGATGCTGGAGATCAGAGTCAAGATTAGAGTGGTGCTGGAAAAGCACAGCAGGTCAGGCAGCATCCGAGGAGCAGGAAAATTGATGTTTCAGGCAGCAATTCCTGATGAAGGGCTCCTGCCTGAAACATTGATTTTCCTGCTCCTTGGATACTGCCTGACCTGCTGTGCTTTTCCTGCACCACTCTAACTAAGACTGTTTTCAGTCATTTGAGGGGGTCTGAAATGCAAGAGATCATACAGGGACCAGGCAAATTATTTTACACACCCAGGTTTGTGGCTGTAGAATGTATTACAGGAATAATCAGTTGCCTTGAGTAATTGGGATTGTTTTGATTAGAACAGGGGACATCAAAGGCGATTTGATGGAAATGTAAAGATCAGCTTTAGCAAGGTTACAGTTAATTTAATTAATATATGCCACAGAATTATACCACCAGATTGGCAATTGCCCATTGCATGACGAGGCTGCCTGCCTTGAATTACCCATAAGTTCATTGCCCCTCTACCTTGCCTTCCTGTGCCAAATTTTAAGCAAAAGTGTTACATGGTCAGATGATTCTTTACTGTTGGTTTTCTAATCTATTATTTTTAAACCAATATATGAAAATTTTAGAGTTAAATAAAATAAATCACCTTTTCTAAGATTTTCCTCCAGTGTTACTAACAGCAGTGTCTCAGAGATTAACTGTTAATAGTTCTAGAGATTTCAGGACTCTCAGAGGGTTTGCTTTTACCAGCTTGCTTTTGGCAGCTTTTACAGAGTCTCCCGTATATCCTCCAATAATCTGCAGAGCTCTCGGCTCAATGTACATTCAAGCTTCTAAATCTCCAGTTTCCTTGGGCAAATTGTTATGCTTTGTCCCTGAAGGTAAGTTTGAAGGCTGAGAGGACAATGGATGATGGATGGAGCCTTTCAGTGATGACTCCTGGTAAATGTAGTACCAACAGTGTTCCACTCAATTCTAGAGAGCACTGTGGAGACAGTGGGGTAGTGGACCAGTGAGCTTAAGGCTCAGGTGACATGCAATATTGCAGATGGTGGATTTTAAATTCAATGAATAATTCTGGAATATAAATCTATCAGTGACTGTTGAAAAACCCATCTGGTTCATCAAAGTCTCTTCAGTGGGGAATCTTCCCTGTCTACCTGGTCTAATCTATACATGATTCTTAATTCGTCTCTGAAATGATCTAACAAGCTATCTAATCCAAGGGGCAACAAATGCTTGTCACACCAGTGATGTCCACACCTAATGAAAGAATAATATTCATTCCAGAGGCTGTTTGTGAAATGTGCAGGTTTTGTTTCACTCTGTTCATCACACAATGACATGATAGGGAAGGGAAAGTGCAATTCCTTTATCATTCTAACAGAGCCTTCAGTTAATGTGGGTTACTAGGTGACATCTTGAAACATTGTCTGCAGTGGGTGATTGTTCATGTGGAGGTAGGGGTTGCATTGACTGCTTCAGTCAGCTCCCTTCATGACATTTCTCACACCCATTTTTGAGGAAGTTGTCTTGTGGAGTCCTTATTTTATTCAATAGAACATCCATGGTCCATCAGAATTTGGGGACTTTCTTCTTGCTGCAGAGATCCTTGGGACTGCTACTCCATTGATCCTTCAAGTCTACTGTTTACATTATGTGGTTCCAAAATTGCTCACATTCTGCCATTCTGGTACCATAAGGAGGCACTAAGAAAAAGACAATGTTATGGTCAGTTAGTCCTCTTCCAGTAACCATCTTGTCGGCCACCAGCTTTCTCTGGCACACTTGGCAGTTTGCGTCACTGACACCATTGCCAATTGGAACTGTGTTAGGGTGTGAATGACTTGACTAGACCCTGACTTTTAGATGTTACTAGGGATCCTGCCTGCCCATGGTAGGCAGAACTTTCTCTGCCCAAAGCCTGGCAGTTAAGATGTTGACAGGTTCAAAACAGTTCACACAAGCCACAATGAGAGTTTGGAACTCAATTATCAATAGACTGAGGTTGTTGACTCAATAGAAACATTAAGTGTGAGGCCATCAAGGGTGATGGAACAAAGGTAGGTTAAAAGAAATCTTAGAATAGATCAGACATAATCTAATCAAATAGTGTAACCAGCTAGAGGGCATGAATGGCCTATTGAGAAAGATTAGACTCCTCTACAGAGTGGAAACAGGCCCTTTGGCCCAACAAGTCCACACCATCCCTCTGAAGAGTAACCCACCCACACCCATTTCCCTCTGACCTAACACTATGGGCATTTTAAGATGGCCAATTCACCTGACCTGCACATCTTTGGACTGTGGGAGGAAACCAGAGGAAACCCATGCAGACACAGGCAGAACGTGCAAATTCCATGCAGACAGTTGCCCGAGGCTGGAATCAAACCTGGGTACTTGGTGCTGAGAGGCAGCAGTGCTAACCACTGAGCCACCGTGCTGCTTGAGGCTGACTGCGTTAAATTCAGGATGAAGCTTCTGAATATGAGATTGGATGTTACATCAGTGGAATTTTCTTCATAAAATGTTCTTCTCTCAGCACTATCAAGCCAAATCACATTGACTTCTCCACAGGTACTACCAAACCTGCTGTGTTTTTCCAACAATTTCTGTTCCAGCCTGTGCCTGACCTAACAAAACAAAACAAATCACGGTGATTTACAAATAACACTGCATTTTTTTAACCTGCTTGTAAATTGAGAAAAAAGTGTAGGTTTATACATGCAAGACAGTTTTTAACAAAAGCGGATCATGTATCAGCTGGTGGACCAGCTATTGGGTTTCATTTCAAATTGTAGCAAAAGAACAATTAGATCTGACAGCATCTTGGAAGTCATGACTATAATATTGAAGATTTCCCTACAGTGCAGATAGAAGCCATTCAGCCCATCATGTGTGCACCAACCCTCTGAAGAGCATCCCACTCAGACCCACTTTCCCATCCTTGCCAGGTGACCTGGCATTAACCATGAGTAATTCCTCTAGCCCACGCGTCCCAGGCAATTTAGCATGGTCAATCCACCTGAAGTGGTCACACCAGTGACCGGCAGCTGGAGTAGTGATGGCCCCCATGTGGTTTGCTGCAGAGAGTCCTTGGAGAGAGACAGTGATGTTTGTGTTTTTAATTCTTGATTTTATGGCCTGTTTCTGTACTATGTATAGTTTTAATATAATTTTTGTTTTCTTCATTTCTCTATTCTGGAACTAAGGATTGTAACTATGTACTCTGTACCTAAGATGCTGCTGTATTTGGTGACTTATAAACTTTTCACTGTACTCATTTGAGTACATGTGACATTAAAGCTAATTCAATTTATTTCTAACCTACATATCTTTGGACTGTGGGAGAGAACCTGGAGGAACCCCACACAGAATGGGGAGAATGTGTAAACTTCACACAGTCACCGAAGGTGAGAATCAAACCTGGGTCCCTGGTGCTGTGAGGCAGCAGTGCTAACCACTGAATTATCATGTCACACCGTGGGCAGCACGGTGGCACAGTGGTTAGCACTGCTGCCTCACAGTGCCAGAGACCCGGGTTCAATTCCCGCCTCAGGCAACTGACTGTGTGGAGTTTGCACATTCTCCCCCTGTCTGCGTGGGTGTGCTCCGGTTTCCTCCCACAGTCCAAAGATGTGCAGGTCAGGTGAATTGGCCATGCTAAATTGTCTGTAGTGTTAGGTAAGGGGTAAATGTAGGGGTATGGGTGGTTTGCGCTTCGGTGGGTCGGTGTGGACTTGTTGGGCCGAAGGGCCTGTTTCCACACTGTAAAGTAATCTAATCTAATCTAAAAAACCCACCATATGATTGAAATCAATATTAGACTAGAAGTGGATAAAGGAAGGATTTAATCATTACTAACTTCAGAAGGGTGCAGGGTGATTTGATTGGAATAAAATAAGTGGAATTATTGGAATATGTGTTCGACAATTTTAAAAAAAAATCAAGGAATAAGGGCATTGCTGGATGGCTCTGTATTTATTGCCTATTCCCGTTGCAATTGAGAAGGTGATGGTGGGTTGCTCCTTCAAACTCTGCAGTTCTTTGCTCAACAATGTGGTTAAGAGGGAGTTCCAGAATTTCGATCCAACAACACTGAAGAAATAACAATATATTTCCAAATCATTATTGTTTGGGGTTTGGGGTTTGGGGAACTTGTAGGTGGTGGTATATATCCCATATATCTGCTGCTCTTGCCCTGCTGGGTGGCTGTGGTCATGGGTTTGGAAGGTTCTGTCTTGGGAACCTCAATGAATTTTAGCAGCTCATCTTATAGATGGCACACACTGCTGCTACTCAGCATCAGAGTGAAGGGAATTGATGTTTGTGTATCTGGTGCCAATCAAGAGGATTGCTTTGTCCTGAAAGGTCAAACTTCTTGAATGCTGTTGGAGCTGCACTCATTCAGGCAATTAGGGTGTATTCCATCATACCCCATATGCCCTAATGATCCCTTGGCCCCTTACAACTTTTTTTTTGCCAACTCAGTGACAACTTGTACCCCACTGCCCCTCCTCACCATACTGCTGTTTACCATTGGGCCTCCATATAAACTCAGTGACTATTGGCATGAGCATACATCAAGATGCATCCTGGCAAAAAATAAAGTTACTGGTATATTATTGATGCTGTTATTGAAAAAAAAGGCATCCTCTCATTGATGCGAAAGGCTCCGATACATTGAACCTTACACAGCAAATATTTCACTTCTGTGTTTACCTTTTAAGTATTTCAATGAACATCAATCAGCACCCCGTGTGAAAATTATAGTCTTGGAAATCAGTCATGCAGCACATGCCTTGTGATAGTTTCATGTGAACAGGTGCTCTGAAATTCTTAGCCCTGTTTTTTTACAAGCCACATGCTTTTATTTGGAGCCATTTCCTTAACAACTGTGTCAGTCCCAATAGGTTTATGTATATCTTACATTCAAGCATGCCTCTTAACATCACCTTTAGCAAAGATGTCCCAATATCACATCCAAAATGACTACCTTACTTCTCCAAAAGAGGGGGATTATAAAACAATTGCCAGCCCTCACCCCTCATAACTCCTAGCACTTCCTCACCCTCACACATTGCTCATGCCCCAATGATGCCAACCCATACAACCTAATGCCTTCTACTCATTCACATAGCTTCTCACATTTTCCATGCCACCATATGCTTTTCTACCCGTCTCCCAAGGACTACATAGAATCACAGAATCATAGAATCCCTACAGTGTGGAAACAGGCCATTTGGCCCAACAACTCCACACTGACCGTCTGAAGAGTAAGCCCCACCTCCCCCCCCCCCCCCCCCCCCTTCCACCTTTTACTTGACATTTACTCCTAACTAACCCACACATCCCTGTACACTCTGCGCAATTTAGCATGACCAATTCACCTAACCTAAACATCTTTGGACTGTGGGAGGAAACCGGAGCACCCGGAGGAAACCCACGCAGACACAGGGAGAATGTGCAAACTCCACACAGTTGCATGATGTTATCTTTCAGTGATACAGTCATTTACTAACAGTACTGCCTGTAAATGAGAGATTTATTTGCACAAAGAAACAGGATTAGAAGAATTCATTAATATCTAAAAATATTAATGTGAGCCAAAACAAATAGGAAAGCATTAATTTCCTTGTCAATCACCACAGTATTGAAACTTGCACAAAGCAACAAGCATGAGTTAGCAATAAATGTTTTTCAAAAAAAACAAAGATTATATGCCAAATTAATGGCAGCTTTCTGTGTCACATAACCATTTCAACTCACTAAGTATCCACAAGTACCCAAGCTGACAGGAGAAAAAGTACAGGTCCAATATTTAATGTTCTGTATTGCTGACTATAATCTATTAAGAGAAGTCTTCTCCATGAAACCACATTTTGGCACTGGCTGTCATTTTTGACAGGTGACACTTCCAGATACTTACTTAGAGATCTAGCCACTCATTGATATTGTCAACATTTCTTGACAGGTCTTGACAATTTGGCTATTTCCAAGACATTTATGGATCTTTCACATATAATCTTCTGCATGGTTAACAGTCCTAAAGGACATAGAGTCATAGAGATGTACAGAACGGAAACAAACCCTTCGGTCCAAATTGTCCATGCCAATCGGATATCCTAAATTAATCTAATCCCAATTGTCAGCTCTTGGCCATATCCCTCTAAACCCTTCCTATATATATATATATATACCCATCCAGATGCCGATTAAATGCTGTAATTGTACTGGCCTCCACCACTCCCTCTGGCAGCTCATTTCAAACATGCACAACCCTCTGCGTGAAGAAGTTGCCCCTTAGGTCTCTTACCCTAAACCTCTGGTTCTGGACTACCCCATCCCAGGCAAAAGACATTGTCTATTATCCTATCCATGCCCCTCATGATTTTATAAACCTCTATAAGGTCACCCCTCAGCCTCCAACGTTCCAGGGAAAACACCCCCAGCCTACTCAGCCTCTCCCTGCAGCCCAAACTCTCCCTTTTCTGAACCTGTTCAAATTTCACAACATTCTTCCTATAGGAGGGAGACCAGAACTGCATGTAATATTCCAAAAGTGGTTTAACCAACGTACTGTACAGCCACATGATGACCTCTCAACACCTGTACAATGCTCTGACCAATAAAGAAAAGCATACCAAATGCCTTCTTCACTATCCTATCTACCTGCAACTCCATTTTCAAGGAACTATGAGCCTGCACTCCAAGATCTCTTTGTTCAGCAACACCCCAGGACCTTACCATTAAGTGTGTAAGTCCTGCTCTGATTTGCCTTTCCAAAATGCAGCACCTCACATTTATCTAAATTAAACTCTATCTGCCATTCCTCAGCCCATTGGCCCATCTGATCAAGATCTCATTTACTCTGAGGTAGTCTTCTTTGGTGTCCACTACACTTCCAATTTTGGTGTCATCTGCAAACTTACTATCTATACCTCTTATGATCACAACCAAATCATTTATATAAAAGGCGAGAAGCAACGGACCCAGCACCAATCTTTGTGGCACACCACTGGACACAAGCCTCCAGTCTGAAAGGCAACCCTCCACTACCACCCTCTGTCTTCTACCTTCGAGCCAGTTCTGTATCCAAATGGCTAGTTCATAGAGTCATAGAGTCATAGAGATATACATCATGGAAACAGACCCTTCAGTCAAACCTGTCCATGTCGACCAGATATCCCAACCCAATCTAGTCCCACCTGCCAGCACCCGGCCCATATCCCTCCAAACCCTTCCTATTCATGTACCCATCCAAATGTCTCTTAAGTGTTGCAATTGTACCAGCCTCCACCACTTCCTCTGGCAGCTCATTCCATACACGTACCACCCTCTGCGTGAAGAAGTTGCCCCTTAGGTCTCTTTGATAACTTGCCCCTCTCATCCTAAACCTATGCGCTCTAGTTCTGGACTCCCTGACCCCAGGGAAAAGACTTTGTCTATTTATCCTATCCATGCCCCTCATAATTTTGTA
>NC_057710.1:35070775-35095505 GCF_004010195.1 Chiloscyllium plagiosum
ATCCTTGTAAATCTTTTCTGAACCCTTTCACGTTTCACAACATCTTTCCGATAGGAAGACCAGAATTGCACGCAATATTACAACAGTGGCCTAATCAATGTCCTGTACAGCCGCAACATGACCTCCCAACTCCTGTACTCAATACTCTGACCAATAAAGGAAAGCATACTCTCCCTGTATTTCATGTGATCTAACCTTGCTAACCAGCCTACCATGAGGAACCTTGTTGAAGGCCTAATTGAAGCCCATATAGATCATGTCTACCATTCTGCCGTCATTAATCCTCTTTGTTACTTCTTCAAAAAAAGCAATCAAGTTCGTGAGACATGGTTTCACCTGCACAAAGCCACGTTGACTATCCCTAATCAGTCTTTGCCTTTCAAAATACATGTACATCCTGTCCCTCAGGATTCCATCCACTAATGTAGGCTCACTGGGCTATAGTTCTCTGGCTTTTCCTTGCCACTGTTTTTAAATAGCCAACCTCCAGTCTTCCAGCACCTCATCTGTGACTATTGATGATACAAATATCTCAGTAAGGAGCCCAGCAATCACTTCCCTAGCTTCCCATGGAGTTCTTGGGTACACCTGATCAGGTCCTGGAGATTTATTCACTTCTGTGCATTTTAAAATATCCAGCACCTCCTTCTCTGTAATATGGACATTTTCAAGATGTCACCATGTATTTTCCCACATTCTATATCGCATGTCCTTCTCCACAGCAAACACTGATGCAAAATACTCATTTAGCATCAGCCCACCCACTAAAGGAAACCTGACCCCACCATCCTCAAAGGATGATGCTGCCCTGAAAGCCCCCTGACATCTACTCCCAGGTGTCCTATGACCCAAAGGAGTTTTCTTACCTTTCCAAGGGGTACCCTGGTTGACCAAAAAAAAAGATAATGAACTAAGAACAGACCTTAGTCAAATCTGCACATTACAGGTGCAGACACCAGGGATTTCAAAATGTAATTTCAGCGGAGGAGCTGATTAATTAAATGGCCCATTACAGGCAAAAGTGAGGACTGCAGATGCTGGAGATCAGAGTCTAGATTAGAGTGTTGCTGGAAAGGCACAGCAGGTCAGGCAGCATCGGAGGAGCAGGAAAACAACATTTCGGGCAAAAGCCTTTCATCAGGTGCTTTTCCAGCACCACTCTAATCCAGATGCCTTTACTACAACCAAACTTTATTTCCACCCCACAATAATGAGAAATGCTTGGTTAAGATAGGGGATTTGGGATTCCTGACGGCTGGCATTTTCTCTCCAATGGAAATGCTCTCTATCATGATGAAAATCAGACTTATGCCACCAACCGTGCCTGATAACAGAGTAATGGGTGGAGTTGATATAACATCAGTATTAACCCCATTAGAACCAATATCTTGGACAACAATAATGAGGATAAGGAAGAACGTAAGGCCAAAACTTGCAAGTATATCATTAAAAGTAACAACCTTTGAAAAATTCTTCGAGGAAAAAGAATGTGGTGAGTACACCTAATACAAACAGATTTTTAGATGTGACATTGGTAGAGAATTACAACAGGGCAAAAGTGCTAAATGAATATCTTGTTCAGTCTTCAAAGTGATGAAGGAGCTTGTGATAGTAGTGGTAGAAAGAAGGTGAACAAAGGGGAGGAACATAGAGACAGTAATGGGGAATTAAAAGGAGTAATGGGAAAATTGGATTGAAGCTGGATAGATCAACAAGATCAGGTTTGTGCCTGAAAGTATTCAAATAACTGGCTGAGGGAATGAGGATGCACTCACTGTATTTGCCCAAAGCTCACTGAATTTAGAATAGTGTTAAAGAATTGGAAAATGACAAATGCTATAAAGAACTAAGGGAAAGACCCAGGAGAGTAACGTGCAATTAATTTAATGTCAGCAGTGGGAAAATTACTAAAATCCATCATCAGGGACAGAGAAAGCAAAATCTTGGCAAGATATAAGCTGATTAGAGAGAGTTGGCAAGGTGTTTTTGAAAGGTAATTCATATCTATCTAACCTAATGGAGTTCTTTGACAGAGTCATTGGGCTATTTGATAGAAAAGGATCCATGGATACCTTATTATTGGATTTTCAGAAGGCAGTTAGTGAGGTTCTTAACACAGTCCATGGAATTAGACTCAGCCTCATGGCACGGATGTGGAATCCAAGCGGCACTCTCAGAGTGGTGCAAACTAATGAGTGGTATGCACCAGGGATTGATGCTTTTCACACACCCAGAAGGAAAAAATATCACTGTTAAAAAAGCTTGGTGTTACATGCTCATACTAGAGTTCCCTTTCAATGTATACAATACAATTCAGAACAGTAGGTATCATTCGCAAGTTTAACTTTTTTTTCCTTTTGAGAAATGATTATTCTCAGTATTGCCAGTAATAAGCTGAAAGAAAATATTAAACGAAAGCATAACACTCACTGCAAGGGAGCTATAGAATTTTTTTCGAAAATAATATGGGGCTGAAATTTCTGATGCTTTGATGCCATGGAATCTCTTCCCAGTCAGGGGAGGTTGCCAATCTCCCTGGGCCACTACAGCATCACATCCATGATACCTGCCTGTCTTATTCTTGTGAGGGGCAGTAAGCTCCAGGCACCCAAAACTGAAGGTTCCTGTGGCCCAGTAAAGCAAAAGGAAAGAATGAACTACATTCTCCCTTTGCCTGAGGGCGCCAGTTTCCTCCCACAATCCAAAGAAATTGGTGGTGTAGTGGATGGCGAAGAAGGTTATCTCGGATTACAATGGGATCTTGATCAGATGGGCCAATGGGCTGAGAAGTGGCAGATGGAGTTTAATTTATTAAAATGCGAGGTGTTGCATTTTGGGAAAGCAAATCTTAGCAGGACTTATACACTTAATGGTAAGGTTTAGGGAGTGTTGCTGAACAAAGAGATCTTGGAGTGCAAGTTCATAGCTCCTTGAAAGTGAAGTCACAGATAGATAGGATACTGAAGAAGGCGTTTGGTATGCTTTCTTTTATTGGTCAGAGTATTGAGTACAGGGGTTGGGAGGCCATGTTGCGGCTCTACAGGACATTGGTTAGGCCACTTTTGGAATATTGCGTTGAATTCTGGTCTCCTTCCTATCAGAAAGATGTTGTGAAACTTGAAAGGGTTCAGAAAAGATTTACAAGGATGTTGCCAGGTTTGGAGGATTCGAGCTATAGGGAGAGGTTGAATAGGCTAGGGCTGTTTTCCCTGGAGCATCGGAAGCTGAGGAGTGACCTTATAGAGTTTTACAAAATCATGAGGGGCATGGATAGGGTAAATAGACAAGGCTTTTGCTCTGAGGTGGGGGAGTCCAGAACTAAAGGGCATAGGTTTAGGGTGAGAGGGGAAAGATATAAAAGAGACCTAAGGGGCAACCTTTTCACACAGAGGATGGTATGGAATGGGCTGCCAGAGGAAGTGGTGGAGACTAGTTCGATTGCAATATTTAAAACGCATCTGCATGAGTATCTGAATAGGAAGGGTTTGGAGAGATATGGGCAGGGTGTTAGCAGGTGGGACCAGATGGTGTTGGGATATCTGGTCGGCATGGACGGGTTGGACTGAAGGGCCTGTTTCCATGTTGTACATCTCTATGACTCTATATGCAGGTTGGGTGGATTGCTAAATTCCCCATAGTGTCTAGGGATTTGTAGGTTAGGCTATTTGAAGGGATACGGTATGGAGGTGGTGTGGACTCAATGAGCTAAATAGCCTGATTCCACACTATAGGGATTATATGATTCTATGAAACCGTTTGGCCTCCAGATGACTAACTTAGTGTTGATATAGTTTGAGGTCTAGCAAAATGTTACAACAGTACTAAGATCTAACAGAGATTTTGCAAAAATGTAAATGGAAAATTTCTAGACAAACTGAGAAACTTGTTGCTGTCATGCACACGGTTGGTAGGATATCAGTGATATATTTTATTTTATTATTCATTCATTCACAGGATGTACGCATCACTGGCTAGACCAGCATTTGTTGCCCATCCCTAATTGTCCAGAGGGCCATTAAGGGTCAACCCCTTTGCTCTGGGTTTGAATCACATATCAGCCAGATCAGGTAAAGATGGCAGTTTCCTTTTCTAAAGGACATTCGTGTACCAGCTGAGTTTTTCTGAAAATTGACAATGGATTTGAGGTAACCATAAGACTCTTAATTTGTTTTTAGATTTCTTCATTAGAGTTCGAATTCCATCATGTCATGGCAGGATTCAAACCTGGGTCCATGGAACATTACCTGGGTCACTGGATTAATAGTCCAGATCATATCACTAGGCCATTGCCTGGACTTGCCAACCCTTGTTGCTGGTAGAGTACCAGTGTTGATGGGAAGATATCCTTAAGTAGCCAATTGTTTGATTACTTAAGAAGTTCAATTGATCTTTGAGCAAGATGGCTGTCCTTGACCACCCCACCCTGACTTTGTTGGGAAGCTGGGAAAGTGATAGACTCTCTCCCTCTTGCCTTCCCCCTTGACTCTCTGGCAGGCCAATACAAAGCACACTCCTGGAGGGTTGGAGGGAAGCAGGCAACTAAATTCTGGAGGCTCAGGTGGAACATCTGCCCACAGCTCATACAATTGGAATTTTAAGGACCACTTTTAAATGCTGGCTATACTAGGCTCTGCCCCAAATGAGCAATTAAAAGGCAAGTAACATTTGTTTCCCAAAATTGCCAGCAATTACCATGTCAAACAAGAGAAAATCTAACTGTCTCCATTTCACATTCAATGGTGTTACTATCATTGATTCCCCAGCATCAAGATCTTGCTTCCTTACGATTGACATAAGTTAACCAGCCACATCAGTAATATGGCTACAAAACAGGTCAGGAAGTTGGAAATTCAGTGGCAAGTAACTTAGCCCTTGACTTCTACCATCTACAAGGCATAATTCAGAAGTGCTATCAAACACCCGTCTGGGTGAGCTCCAACAACATGCAAGTAACTTGGCACCATCCAGGACGAAGAAGACCATTGATCAGCATGCCATCCACAAAGTTAAAGTTAAATATTCAATAACTCTCTCACTGGCACGCAATGACAGCAGTGTGTACCATCTACAAGATGCATTACAGCAAAAGACCTAGGCTTTTTTGACAGCATATTCTAAATTCGTAACTGATGAATGAGATCCATTCTCATTTCACTGCAAAGGAGAAAAACATTTGAACATAAAATAATAAATATACTCAGATGCATTCCTTTCCCTTGCCTTAGACAGCATTGTCTTTTCAGTTCTAACCTGCCTCTTTCAGTTCAGGATGAGGAGCCTGCAATTTCTTTTAGATTAGGTTCCCTACAGTGTGGAATCAGGCCCTTCAGCCCAACCAGTCCACACTGACCCTCCGAAGAGTAACCCACCCAGACCCATTTCCCTTTGACTAATGCCCCTAACACTATGGGCAATTTAGCATGGCCAATTCACCTGACCTGCACATCTTTGGATTGTGTGAGGAAACCAGAGTACCTGGAGGAAACCCACGCAGACATGGGGAGAATGTGCAAACTCCACACAGGCAGTCACCTGAGGCTGGAATTGAACCTAGGACCCTGGTGCTGTGAGGCAGCAGTGCTAACCACTGAACCACTGTGCCACCTGAAGCAATGTACCTGATTTTTAATTTGAATGGGGGTAGAAGCAAGTTCTATTGGGCTAAGTTCGCTTTAGCAGGATGTTCCCTTGCTGGAGAGTTTTAGTTATGAGGAGAGATTAGACAGACTGGGTTTGTTCTCCTAACAGCTGAGGAGATTGAGTGGGACATTTGAGGTATATAATGTAATTAGAGGCATATTTGGGTAGACAGGAAGAAACTTTTCCCCTTGATCAATGACTGGGAACATAAATTTAAGGTAAGGGCAGAGGTTTGGAGGAGATGTGAGGAAAAATGTTTCCATCCAGAGGCTGATGGAAAACTTTTCCACAAAACTTAATGGGCTATTGTCAGTGTATGTGGTCTGTCTATAGTCCATAAGACCATAAGATATAGGAGCAGAATTAGGCCTTTTGGATAATCAAATCTACTCCATGATTCGATCGTAGCTGATCTGTTTCTCAATCCCATTTTTCTGCCTTCTCCTCACAATCCTTGATCCCCTTACTCATCTGGAATCCATCTATCTCCATGTTAAGTACACTCAATGATGTGACCTCCACAGTTTTCTGCAGAAATGAGTTCCATAGATTAACTAACCTCTGGCTGAAGAAATTCCTCCTCATCTCAGTTCTCAAGGGTCACCCCTTCACTTGGGTTCTACTTTCTTCTATTTGTGGAAAAATCTTCTCCATGTCCATTCTATCAGCCTCAGTATTCTGTAAATTTTAATGAAATCCACTTTCATCCTTCTAATCCCTATTGAGCACAGATCCAATGTCCTCAATCACTCCTCATTTGATAACCCCTTTATCCCTGGGATCATTCTTGTAAACCTTGTCTGGACCTTGTCCAATGTTAGCGCATCTTTCTTGAGATACAGGGCCCAAAATCTCACAATATTCCAAATGCAGTCCAATCAGAGCCTTACACAGCCTCAGCAAGATGCTTTTGGATTCTAGCCCTCTTGAAGTGAATGTTAACATTGCATTTTCCTTCCTAACTGCCAACTGAACCTACATGGTAACATGGAGAAAGTCCTGAACTAGGACTCTGAAGTCCTTTTGTGCTTCAGTTTTCTGAAGTCTTTCCTCATTTAGAAAATAGTCTACACCTCTATTCCTACACTTTCCCACAATGTAATCCAAAGAATACCCTGCATCCATTTCAGACACATATCTCGAAGAGCCAGTAATAAACAGGCGGTTTCCTGCTTTACTGTAAAAAGCTAAGAAGCTTGTTACAATCAAGTTAAATTATCACCTTTGGAATTCAGGCACTTGCACTTTTTGCCAATGAGTTACAAACTCCATGGTATAGATTAACTTCCTAAAAAATCTTAAAGCTATGTCAAACTTGGATAGATATATAATTCAAACACAAGATTCCAAAAAAGAACTGTCAAAGTTTGGATGGAAATTTTGAAAATAGTTGGACCAAACAATTATGGGTGAGATGTGATTGCATGGAGAAGGTGCAGAGGAAATTTACCAGGAGTTCCCTTGCTGGAGAGTTTTAGTTATGAGGAGAGATTAGACAGACTGGGTTTGTTCTCCTAACAGCTGAGGAGATTGAGTGGGACATTTGAGGTATATAATGTAATTGGAGGCATATTTGGGTAGACAGGAAGAAACTTTTCCCCTTGATCAATGACCGGGGACATAAAAGTAAGGGTAGAAGGTTTGGAGGAGATGTGAGGAAAAATGTTTCCACCCAGAGGCTGATGGAAATCTGGACCTCCCTGCTTGGAATGGTAGTAGAGGCAGAAACACACATAACGTCGAAGAAGTACTCAGATTTGCACTCAGAAAGCTATGGGACAACTATTGGAAAATGGGATTAGGTGGTTGTTTTTGACCTATGCAGATGCGATGGGCTGAAGGTCCTCTCTCTGTGCTGCAGGTCTTTGTGATTACATAGAACATAGAACATAGAACATAGTACATTACAGCGCAGTATAGGTCCTTCGGCCCTTGATGTTGTGCTGCCCTGTCATACTAATCTGAAGCCCATCCCACCTACACTATTCCATGTACGTCCATATGCCTGTCCAATGACAACTTAAATGCACTTAAATTTGGCGAATCTACTACCGTTGCAGGCAAAGCATTCCATACCCTTACTACTCTCTGAGCAAAGAAACTACCTCTGACATCTGTCTTATACCTATCTCCCCCCACTTTAAAGATGTGTCCCCTCGTGTTTGCCATCCCCATTCTATAACCATTCAGTGAGTCTGAACTAGTAAGAAATCGGCCTCCCAGTAGGTCAAATTTCACCACCTCTCTTGACAGCACTTTCTAATCCCAATAATTTCTACCATCTAGAAGGACAAGGTCAGTGTAATCCCATCACCTTCACTTCCTAGCCACATACCATCTTGACTTGGAGCAATAGTGTTGTTTCTTTACAATGGCTGGGTCAGATTTCTCATATTCCCTCACAGTACTGTGGGTGCACCTAGTCCCCAGGAACTGTGGGTAAGGTATGTTTTGGCGCCGCCCTTTTGACGCCGATCATTTGGCCTTGCCGTTTTGGCTCTAAACTGTTTTGGAACTCATTACTTTGGCACTGAGCTGTTTTGGCGCCAATTCAGAATAAAAAAAAGTTGTGTTTGGTTAAAGAAGAGAGCATGACTAATGACCTGATGTAATTTTCTCAACTAGCAAAAGTTGATAGTCAAAGCTGTAATGACCTGCTGTAGATTTAAATCTCATTTTGTAATCATTTTCTCATTTAACAATTGTTAATAGTCATCTACTGCCTTGATGATACTTAAGCCCTTCTGTCTTCACATTGGAAAGCTGTAATACAATTTACTTGCTATTTTCTTGTAGAGCCCCTACCAGAAATGGCTGAAAATATTCTAAGCAAGGGAGACAAACCAAAGTTTTCACACGATGGTTATCTATATGTATTGGCGCCAAAACAGCTCATCGCCAAAGTAATGAGTGCCAAAAAGGTTTAGAACTGAAATGGCGGGGACAAATGATTGGTGCCAAAAGGTCGGTGCCAAACAGTCCCATTCCGAGGAACTGCACAGTTCAAGAAAGCAGCTCACTTCCACCTTTACCAGAGGGAAGTTAAGAATGGAACTAGAGTCACATGTAGGCCAGAACATGTAAGGAAGGCAGTTTGCTTCCCTAAAGGATATTAGTGAACTATCAGGTTTTTCCAACAACCACCAATTGTTTCATGGTCATCAAATTTTTTACTGAGTTCAAATTCCTCCATATGCTCCAGTAGGATTTGAACCTGGTCCATGGAGGGCTTATACCGGAAACATCGATTCTCCTGCTCCTCGGATGCTGCCTAACCTGCACAACACTCTCGACCCCAAGACATTACCTGGGTCGCTGGATGAACAGTGGTGATAACACCACTAGGCCATTCCCTCCCTTGTGCTGGCCGAATCAACAAGGCTCAAATGCCATCAAAATACATAAAACTAATCTTACAAGTAATCTTTGATAATTATAGAGGTATTACAAATCTGAATCAGTATGGAGATAATTGAGTAATTCCTTTATTACTTACACTTGGAAATTGCACTACTGTAATTAACGCAATCGATTTTTATACCTTTTTTCCTTCTGCAACCATTCTCCATTCACTGCATATTGCTGGAGAAGTCACTGTGCTTTTATTGCAGTAGTTTCAGTCATCACTTTTCTTTTTTGTGGCGACAAAGACTCTTTTAAGATAAATTCAGTTTGGTGTCAATAAACAGCTGTATGGTGCTGTTAAATGGACTATGTTTGCTGAGTAGATAGAATGTTCACTATAAGTTCTGCCATAGGTCCAACTCTACCTTGATTCATGGAGACAGTAGTCAATTGACAGATCATAAAATGATTTTGAGAGATAAATGATGGTTTGCGAATTAACATTGCCTGACTCTACCTTATCTCAACTCATCTGCTGCTGTCTTCCTTGCCCAGAAGACAAAATAATTTAATTGGCTGTAAAACACATTGGGATGTCCTGAGATCATAAAATGTGCTATATAAATGTAAACCTCTCTTTCTTTCCATTCTCATTTGTAATTGAGGTGTAAGATGGGAATAGTATGGAAAGATTGTCAGAGATCCAGCCTTCACATACATAAACAGCCAACTTCGTGTAATTTAGCACTTAAAGTCATTGAGTCATAGAGATGTATAGCACAGAAATAGACCCTTTGGTCCAACTTGTCCATGTTGACCAGATATCCTAAATTACTCTAGTCCCATTTGTCAGCACTTAGCACATATCCCTCAAAACCCTTCCTATTCATATACTTGAGTGTGACTTTCAACAGAGTTTTAGACATGACGGTCTTAAGAATTTTAGCAGTGGAAGGACAAGTCTTCGGTTGCTTTTGACTAAATAATACAACTGACTGGTGAGAATTATTGTCTTTAAAGTAACGTGAAGTCTTTAATTTGTGTTTGTCTTTTTAACTTAAAAATAGCTTGATAGATATAAGATTGTTATGAGTGTATAAAAAGAAACAAAAATAAAACAAAGAGTTCCATGTGGGGATTTTTCATGTGTAAAGAGCAGGCATACTAGAGTGATTTGATTAATAGCCGAAATTTAAAAATGGTAGAGATGGCAGGTTTGGTGATGTGTTGTAGCTGCAGTATGTGGGAGATTCTGGATAATGAAGTTATCCATCGTGAACATATCGATAGCAAATGTTTGCAGCTTGAGCAATTTTTGATCTGAATTGAGAATCTGGAGTCCAGGCATGCAGACATCAGGGAAGGGAATATTATCTGGATACTTTGCTTCAAGTGGATGTCACATCACTCAGCTTAGATAAGTCAAAATTGGTCTGTGATCAAGGCCAGGAGGATGTGACTGTAGGTGAGGTAGGCATGGAGATTCAAGAGGAGCCTCTGTACCTGCAGTTGTCCAAGTTTCCACATTCTTAAAACTGTGTGAATGAGAATAGGAACAGTAAGGAAGTTGAACTAACAACAACATTGTGGTACAGGGCCCCATTCAAGTGAGGGAAGGATAGAAAAGTACAATAGTAGTAGGGGATGGTATGGTTAGGAGGATAGATACTGTCCTCAATAACTGTAGGCATGAGTCTCAAAGGCTGTGTTGCCTGCCTGGTGACAGGGCGAAAGCAATCTCCTCAAGACTGCAGAAGAACTTGAAGGATTCAGTTGTCATTACCCATGTTGGTACCAATGACATTGATAGGAGTGGAAAGAAGATTGTACTGAATGGATTTAAACATTTAGGAGTGAAATTAAAAAGCAGAATCTCCAAGGTAGTAATCTCGGCATCGTTATCTGAGCCACAAGCAACCTGACATTGGGTTAATTTTGTCAAGGAGCTTAATTCAAGGCTTAAGGAATGGCGTGGCATGAATGTCTTTCAGTTCATGGAGCACTGGTACCAGTACTGGGATAGAAGGGAGGTGATCCAATGGGATGAGCTTCAGTTGAACTGTGCTGGGACCAGTATCTTGGTGAATTGAATAACTAGGGCTGTAGAAACAGCTTTAAATTACACAAATTTTCTTTTTCTCTTTTAATTAACCTGCATCTATAGGACCAGGGGAGTACCAATTGATTAATATCCCAAATAATCAAGAGGTCCACATAATCAATGTAAAAACGCATACTAAGTAATGTACGGGTATATACATCACAGTTTTACTTTATTTACAGCGTAAATCTCATTAATAATAATGCAACATTGCCTTAAATAAAACTCACCAGCAGAGAGTCTTCCCATTCTCACCCTTAGCTGACTATTCGGACAATGTGGAGATCATGATAATGTAGTTAACTTTCGGTATTTGAGGTCAATAGTTGGTATTTGCCAGTTTATTGAGAGAGCTGGTTGATAAGGTGTGGATTAGAGGTGGGGTGGAGGGTTTGGGAGGAGGTTACGTAGGCCTAGAAAGCAAAACAAAAAGATAGGGAAGCATTATAGAGCAACTATGTTTATAATGATATCCATGGTGGGACAGGAAGGGGAAGAATGTACAAGCATCCTACAAAGCATTAGTCATAATTTGCTGCGTGGAAAGAGATGACAGATAACCCAGCAATTACTATGGTGATGGGAAGCTCACTAACACCTGTGGAGCTGAGTGGCTTCGTTCTGATTCTAACTGGTGTGTAATACGTTTGAATTTGCAAACAGAGAGAGAAGTATTTTCAAATACACGAGATACTTACACTGTTGTCTCTATTTATCTGGAGGTGAATTTGAAGTAATAAGCAATTGCAAATCAGTCTTGAATGTATTCAACTATCCACTGAGTAAACCATCCACTCATCTAGAACATAAGTTGCTCAAATTAATAAACAGCAGCAAGTTAGAGTTAAAGGGGGAAAATGGTTAAACGCAAAACTAATGGCTTGTTAACATAAATGCAGACAGGGTAATTAATGTATTGAATTCTTTGCTGCAGGGGTCGTAGAGGCTAAGTCGTTAAGTATGTTCAAGACTGAGACAGACAGATTTTTAATCAATAAGGGAATCGAGGGTTATGGCGAAACAGCAGAGGAGCAGAGTCGAGACTTATCAGATCAGCTATGATCTCATTGAATGGTGGAGCAGACTCTTTCAATCGAATGGCCGGCTTGTCCTTTAACATCTTATGGTTATGTGCTTCATTTTTGACAGCACTACATTATTATGTACCACTGCATCATGTGATATGACATAAAAGACCATCAAGTGATGGAAAGGGATAAGTGTGCACTGCAGGGCAAGAGTTATAGCTGGGGGCAGGGAAATTATGGGGCAAGAGTTATAGCTGGGGGCAGGGAAATTATGATGCGGTGAAGCATGACTTAGGATGCGTGGCTTGGAAAAGTAAGCTTCAAGGCAAGGGCGTAATTGATATGTGGAGCTTGTTCAAGGAGCAACCTTTGAGTGTCCTTGATAAGTATGTACCTGTCAGGCAGAGCTTTAAGGCAAGGGCGTAATTGATATGTGGAGCTTGTTCAAGGAGCAACTATTGAGTGTCCTTGATACGTATGTACCTGTCAGGCAGGGAGGAAAGGGAGGAAAGGGGGAGCCGTGGTTTAATAAGGAATTGGAATCCCTTGTTAAATGGAAGAGGGCGGCCTATGTAAAGATGAGAAAGATGAGGTCAATTGGGGCGATTGAGAGTTATAAGGTAGCCAGGAAGGACCTGAAGAGAGAGCTTGGAAAGAGTGAGCAAAGGAATAGAATCCTTAAGCACAGTTAAGGAATAAATCAACAAGCCCATTACCCCTAGTAAAGTTAAAGAAGCTCTCTGTGAAAATTGGCTTGTATCCACGGAGAGTTCCCATGACAGTGACCAGGAGAACATTTCTTACATTCGATTGAAGTCAGTGTTAAAACAAGAAGTCGTCCAAAAGCACTTTAGGTTCAAATTTTGCAAATCTTGTTTCATTGACAAGTTTAAAAATATACTTTTTTCAACTGCTATTGAAAAGGTGTTGCAAAAAATATGGTTTAGCACGGATTCAAAACATAGATAAACCTATTTTGAAGACCTACAATTTGAACTCAGAATTTGGAATGAGAAGTGTTTTGTCCATATGCTTGCACTGTTTCTGTTTGAAGGTGGTTAGAAAAGAGAGATCTAGAAATGCTTTCTTTCAGACAATAGAGATTAAAGATGCTAGTTTGAGATGATCAAAAGATTTTTTTTGACTGTTTTGAACTGAGTACATGATATCAAGAGAACCTTGAACTGACCAAAATCACTGGAATCTTCAATGTTTAAATGACCAAGCTTGGCCGTACCTCATTATGAAATTGGGATTGATAAGATTAATTGATACAAAAGTTGCTAGTTCAAGCATGCAATGACAAATTCAATTGAATTTTGAAGGGCAAATAAATGTAAATTTTTAAGTTTCAATCTGAAATAACAGCCATTAGAAACAGTCTGGTTAGTTTTAATTTGTGAAAAAAATTAGAAATATTGTTTCAGAAGAAACTAATGAAACCTGTCAGCCCAGCAACACTGCTGAGTCTGTACCTAAAAGAACTTTGAAGTTTGTCATTGTCAACTTTGAATTTGGAATAATTTTGAAAGAAGGAAAGTCAAGTATAATCTAGTATGCCACATTTGAGAAAAATCTATGCATTTTTTTTGTAAGAAAGAACAAGCAATTAAAATTTGATAACGCTTGCAATTAAACAGTAATGATGTTTGTTTATCATGTGAAACATGCTTCCTTTTGTTGTTTACTTTAGACAGTAAGATTTTCTCCAAAGTTCCTGAATCAGTTATAATGGTAATTATTAGAGGCCACACTTAGAATAAAAGAATAGTGACAGGGAAAAAGTGACAAGCATCAAATGGAAATTAGAGAAGAATCACCTTGTGGGTAGGTAAATGGAATAGTTCCAATGAAATTAAAGTGTATTTAGAATTAAATAATTAACTGTTTCTCTTGAAGATATGTGTGTCCTTGCCTGTGAGTTTTTAAGGGGAACTAAATTGGCTGATTTGGCCACCACCCACTGGAGCAAGCAAGGAAGATACACAGGCACCCACCATCAACCTTCAATCTTTTAAAAGGTTGGCTGAAAGTCAAGAATGCATGGCATGATCTTGGAGTACTGATATAAGTGTGAAAAAGTGATTGTTTTGCCTGAAGTAACAAACATAAGGAAATGCATGGTGGACTCTGGTGCGGCCGCATCTGGAGTATTGTGTGCAGTTTTGGTCGCCATACTATAGGAAGGATGTGGTGGCACTGGAACGGGTGCAGAGGAGGTTTACTAGGATGTTGCCTGGTATGGTAGAAAGGTCGTATGAGGAAAGGCTGAGGCACTTGGGGCTGTTTTCATTGGAGGAAAGAAGTTTTAGGGGTGACTTGATAGAGGTGTATAAGATGATTAGGGGTTTAGATAGGGTCGACAGTGAGAATCTTTTTCCACGTATGGAGTCAGCTATTACGAGGGGGCATAGCTTTAAATTAAGGGGTGGTAGGTATAGGACAGATGTTAGGGGTAGGTTCTTTACTCAGCGAGTCGTGAGTTCATGGAATGCCCTGCCAGTAGCAGTGGTGGACTCTCCCTCTTTATGGGCATTTAAGCAAGCATTGGATAGGCATATGGAGGATAGTGGACTAGTGTAGGTTAGGTGGGCTTGGATCGGCGCAACATCGAGGGCCAAAGGGCCTGTACTGCGCTGTATTCTTCTATGTTTTATGTAACTCAATTACTCAAACAGGCTGTACACCAGACCAAATAATGTTCAACAATTTGTACAATGCCTATTTTGAATGCAAGACCTTTTGGATTGGGCATAATTTGTGTGCGGAACATCAAAACAGATAATCCAGCAATCATTGTGGTGATGGGCAGCTCACTAACGCCTGTGGACCCGAAAGGAGTACTTCTGATTCTAACTGGTGTTTAATATGTTCATATTTTCAAACACAGAGAGAGAGACACGTTTTCAAACTCATGGGATAGCTGACACTGTCATCTCTACTTGTCTGCAGGTGAATTTGAAGTAATAAGTGATTGCAGATCAATAGTAAACGTGTTCAACTATGCAAAAAGGTAAAAACAATGATTGCAGATGCTGGAAACCAGATTCTGGATTAGTGGTGCTGGAAGAGCACAACAGTTCAGGCAGCATCTGAGGAGCAGTAAAATTGACATTTCGGGCAAGAGCCCTTCATCATTCCTGTGCTCTTCCAGCACCACTAATCCAGTGTTCAACTATGCACCAAGTAAGCCATCCACTCATCCAGAACATAAGATGATCATTTGATAAGACTCATGTTGAATACCAGACAGACAAATTCAACCCAGTGGAATATATGCCATGACATCTGTTGCTAATAGTTAGTCCAACTAATCATGAAAAAAATACCTTAACTACATTAGTGAGCTGCCCATCACCATAATGATTGCTGGATTATCTGTTTTGATGTTCCGCACACAAATTATGCCCAATCCAATATGTCTTGCATTCAAAATAGGCATTGTACAAATTATTGAACATTATTTGGCCTGGTGTACAGCCTGTTTGAGTAATTGAGTTACCTTCCACTTGATGGTCTTTTACGTCATATCACATGATGCAGTGGTACATAATGATGTAGTGCTGTCAAAAATGAAGCATATAACCATAAGATGTTAAAGGACAAGTCGGCCATTCGATCCAAAGAGTCTGCTCCACCATTCAATGAGATCATAGCTGATCTGATAAGTCTCGACTCTACTCCTCTGCTGTTTCGCCATAACCCTCGATTCCCTTATTGATTAAAAATCTGTCTATCTCAGTGTAGTGTTAAATGTAATGCCAAAGTGACTAAAACTAGCTGATATTAACTGGTAACAAAACAAGGTGTGGCATTGCAATAGCTATGGAATTGTCAAATTGAGAAGTTATGTTTGAGAGTGTGTCTACAAAGGAAATTGCTAAAATAATAGTGTTATCACTATATTTGAAATTCGCTCACTTGCACAATCATTTCTGATCTCATTGTATGCAGCAAATGAACTGTCATTCCACATTGTTGGGGTAATGTGCTGTAGATATAGCATATGGAAGTCATCAAGGAATTGTTAAAATCAAAAACTCTTTAAGCAAAGGTATTGTTCTCTGGGCCATATGATAGACCTGACACTTTGAGACTTCCTGGAGTCCAGGATCAATGTGGATAACTCCCAGGACTACTCCCCTGGCAGTCACCACTGCTTGCGATTATGGACTTGGCTGAAATTTCTCGAATGCATCCAGCATCAATCTGCTGCTTGTCAAGTTTGAGGGACCGCTTCCTTCGTTTAGCTCAAGTCCCCAAATATCAGTGAGATGGCGTATGCTGCATCGATTGGGCTGTGTGAGCCTTTATTAAGTCTGGTGTCTTATCTGAGCCAGGTGGTCTTTCTGGTTTTATTCTCATTAGACTTTATCTTTGTGGTTGGATATAGCTGGACGGCTGCTAGGCAAATTCACAAAGTATTTCAGATTGATTTGATTTGATTTATTTATTACCACATGTATTTTGTTACAAAATACAGTGTCATCATTCTCCGTCGCCATCTTAAAATATATTTTAAAAACCAAAACATAGAATATAAAGACTGAAGAATAAAGAAGTAAACAAAAAGTGTTTGACTTTACATTCTGTTAAGTGTTTTTCCACAGGCCATGACTCTGGTGGCCAGGCACAAGACACTTTGCTGTGCCACCGCTGGAATGAAAGTTGCTGCTCCACTGACATCACTATAAGTCCTTCCTGGACCTCACCAATGAAGGTGCCACTAGTGCAGCCGATTACCACACTGGCCCAAACTCGACTCCACTGCTAGCATGAATCCACTTCACTGCCACTGCTGCCGGTTTCACCCTGGGTTCACACTCACCTCCACTGGCACCTCCATGAGTCTAGATGCAGACACTACAGGAACCCAAACCCACCTCTGCCGCAGCAGCCATGAGTCAGTGCTAGATCCACCTCATCGAAGCAGAAGCTGCTAGGAACCCAAACTCATGTCTGAAGCCAATGCACCAAGTCCATGCTGCTTGGCTCACTCGAGTCTGCACTGGGCCTACTCACTGACCATCACGAGTATATGCTGGATTGCTGTGCATCTATAGTCACATAAAAGCCAGGGTGGCTAAGGATAGCAGGATTTCTTGCTA
Source organism: Chiloscyllium plagiosum (assembly GCF_004010195.1). NCBI lineage: Eukaryota > Metazoa > Chordata > Chondrichthyes > Orectolobiformes > Hemiscylliidae > Chiloscyllium > Chiloscyllium plagiosum. The sequence goes on from NC_057710.1 coordinate 35,087,998, forward strand.
AAATATATTATTTTACAAGATAAATTCTTCTGACGATCTGGTAGCTTCCTGATCACCATCATGGACGTAGCTTTTAATTCCACATTTATTTAATTCACCGAGTCTGTAATGGGTTTGAACTCTTGGCTCTGGATCTTTTGTCTCAACCCCTGAATTGCCCCTGTAGTTACTTTTCTCTGATTAATATGGTGCGCGCTGTCTCACTCATATTCAGCCTCTATCCAATGGTTGCCCTTTTACTGTTCAGTCAGAAGGTTATGGGTTCAAAGCCATTGTTCAGAGACAAAAGGAAAGATTTTAACACTGGTGGAAACAGTGTGCAGAAAGCTGTTAAAGTGAAACAGCTCTATTTTCCAAATCCCTAACATGTTAACACTGTTTCCTTCTTGTTACAGGCACATGTCCTACTGGACACTGCATTGCCTTGAGGAATTAATGTCGATATTTTCCCAGAAATGTATGACGCATGTCTGGAGCAGCTGGGTCTTGAACCCAGCCCTTCTGTCTTGAGGTAGGGACACTACTAGCATGGCACAGGAATATTTGAAGTAATCAATATAAATTGAAGTTCTTCGAAATGTTTGAACTGCAATTGAATTTGAGTCAGCACCATTATGGTAAATCGCTGGCGGGGCTTGGTTGAGCTCAGTTGGCTGAAAGACTGGTTTATTATGCAACGTGACACCAACAGTGTGGGTTTAATTCCTGCACCAAGGTTAAAATAAAGAATTCCCCTTCTCAACCTCGCCTGTTGCCTTAGGCATGGTAACCCTCAGCTTAAACCACCGTCACAAAATCCTGCAAACATCTGCCTGCCAGACCTAGCTCTCTGTTAATGATTTTCTGAGCTAGTGGAAGGTTTCTGATTTTTATCCATCTGCATTGGCCATCTGAGCTTTCTCACCACTTTGTATTGCACTCTCCATTACCCCTTTGTAGTAATTTCTCACTTCCTGTTACCTTGCTTCCCTTTTGTTTCCTTATCATAGTCACTATTCCAGCCTCCTTTTCCTCTTTCCCCACAACCTCCATTCTTTCCTCATCAGTAGCTGATCCATGATCTGATTCGAAGATATTTACACTTGTTCTAGAGAGTTAGGCTTGAGTTTCCTCATGTGTCACAGAATTCCTGAGGCAGAATGTGGGTGTTAAATAGCAGAAGGAAATGGAGCTGCATCTAGTGGACTTTGTGCTACAAATTGGGCTGAACTCTCCTGGGAAAACAAGCTGAAAATTCCCATCCACGTTGAAGCCTAACATTAAAGAAGGGGATCCATCCACCCTCAGATCCTGCTAGGACTGTCTGCTGAGCTCTCAGTGAACTGAGCAATGACAACATTTATTAATCTGATACGTTCCTGGGCAGTGCTTTGACTGCTTTCTGCAAAGATAGTGGAAAGGTAAAAATTATGGGTGTGTCTGCAGCCTTATTGGCATTTTTCTACTTGCAAATTGGCTTAATTTTTCATACGAAGGCTGCCAACTTAAAACAGGCAGCTTTGGGGGAATTGAGTCCCTGATCACTCAGTATATATTCCTGTGGCATTCCTAATCTCTGTAGGTGCCAGCTCTCTGATGTGGTTTGCAGAACTGGGTGCCTACTCACTGTTCTTATTAAGGTGGAGGACATGGAGGTGGTCAATTAAGAGATACTCTTTATGGGGATTGGAACAGTACAACACGTTGGGCCTGGGATTTCCATTTGATCCTGACATTGGGGTCCCAAAGCCTGTGGTTAAAATTCAGCCCAATGAGAAGTTGCAATTACATAACTTGCTGTTTTTAAAATGAGAATAACTTGGTATCTCCTGTGAAGGGACGGTCAGAAATCTGCACTTGTTTGTGCAGCAAGGACACTGTTTCGCCAAAAGCAATTCACACTAAAATTGCCTCTCACTCTTGTGTACGCCAGAACATAAACTTGTTCAGAGCATCATAAACAACTGGAGCCCGAGCGAAGAATGGAACTTCCATTTTTCCTGCTTAAAACATGAAAGTTTGAAGCATTTTGACCAGTATTTATGCATAATATGCAAAATAGGTTAAAGATAATTCAATCATGGAAATTTGTCCATATTTAATGGCACTTAGTTTTGTACCAGAAGTGTACTTTCAAAGTAAAAAGGTATTCAGCGCAGGAGAAGAAATAAAAAAATAATTACATATCATTTTTTAAAATGCGGTTAAAACAGCAAGATGACTTAGGTACTGAATAAAGTTATGTTCTTAAATTTGCCCCATTCTGTGTCACTATAATTTCAGGGAGATCTCCTTTCGCCACTCTTGTATGTGTAGCTGTGATAACCAACAGAGACAGTTTGTGCAGCAGGTTTGAAGCACCATTGCAAAACGATTGATTTATACATGTTCTCCCTTTAATGCCTGAATTTCCTTGCTGTTCCATTCTGGATATTGGCATCTGAAATGGTACACCTCTGAGCCTGACTACAGTCAAATTGGAAATGATTAAGCTTTGTTTCGAATCTCATGCATATGACACATACTTAACATCTACAATCATTTGTTTGTTTACACCATCAATATTAATTATTCAGTTACTTACTCATTTGAAGCCATAAAAGAAAACAAGGTGACATAATTTAATCCTTTGTGGATTGATATTAATGTTACGATGAAGTACCAAAATGCTGTAAAATCCTCATTACATGTGCTCAAGAAACTTTTTGATCATCTCTTTCATATATTTCTGCAGTTGCTTACATAATGAGCTGTTAGGGTAAGCTTAAGTGGCTTGCATGTATTGTGTATAGGGATTTGTTCTTTACATGAAAATTGTTTGGATTACATGTTAATTAGGAGAGAAAGGAGCCAAATGAATTGTACAAAAACTTTTGTCATATGAGTTCATGCATAGAAACTCTAGAAACTAAATTGAGTCATGTTGTAGCATGAATGCTTAATATTTTTGTCAAAGCTATTTTTCCCATTAGTTATTAGGTTTATCAGAGCAAAAGGTCGATAAAGTGTGGTGCTGGACAAAGCACATCCGAAGCTGCCTGACCTGCTGTGCTTTTTTTAGTGCCACACTTTATTGACTCTGACTCTCCAGCATCTGCAGTACTCACTATCTCCTATTACCAGAGCAAAGGAACTCATTGAGGTAAAAGGACTAAAGTCCAACTAGATTCATACTGGACTCAAAATGTTTATTCTTGTTTCTCTCTCCACAGATTCTGTCTGCCCTGCTGAGTTTCTCGAGCATTCTGTGTTTATATCAGATGTCCAGCATCTGCAGTATTTTGCTTTAATTTGAGTCCAAGTCTGACCTGCTCCAGAGGTGTGTAGTAATGTCAGAACATGTTGATTAAAAATATCAATAATTCAACCATAACGGAGTTGTTGACAAATCAAGATAATCAATTACAATTTGACTTCATGAGAGCCAGACATGAGGTGAGGAAATAAAAAAAACAGAAAATGCTGGAGGAACTCAGCAGATCTGACAGCTTTATGGAGAGAGAAAAACAAAATTAATGTTTCAAGTCCAAAATGACTCTTCAGCGAAGTGAAAATATAATGAGTTTTGTGCTGTTGAGAAAGGTGCAAAGAAGCAAAAAGGCAGAAAGTAGGTCAGAGAAAGGTTAGAGTGTAGGGAGGTTAGAGACCACAGGTATAACAGAATCCAAAGTGAAGTGAGTGGTTCTAGATATTGGACAAAACAAATATCCAGAAATAAAGGAGAAGAGTCCCATCAGACTTGGAATGTTAAAGACCATAAGACCATAAGAACTAGGAGTGGATGTAAGGCCATTTGGCCCATCGAATCCACTCCGCCATTCAATCATGGCTGATAGGCATTTCAGCACCACTTACCCACACTCTCCCCAAATCCCTTAATTCCTTGCGAGATTAAGAAATTTATCAATCTCTGCCTTGAAGATATTTAACGTCCCTGCCTCCATTGCACTCCGTGGCAGTAAATTCCACAGGCCCACCACTCTCTGGCTGAAGAAATATCTCCTCATTTTCATTCTAAATTGACTCCCTCTATCTCTAAGGCTGTGCCCACAGGTCCTAGTCTCCCCGCCTAACGGAAACAACTTCCCAGCGTCCACCCTTTCTAAGCTATGCATTATCTTGAAAGTTCCTAACAGATCTCCCCTCAACTTTCTAAACTCTAACGAATGCAATCCAAGGATCCTCAGCCGTTCATCGTATGTTAGGCCTACCATTCCAGGGATCATCCGTGTGAATCTCCGCTGGACACACTCCAGTGCCAGTATGTCCTTCTTGAGGTGTGGGGCCCAAAGCTGCACACAGTATTCTAAATGGGGCCTAACCAGAGCTTTAATAAGTCTCAGAAGCACATCACTGCTTCTACATCCCAATCCTCTTGAGATAAATGGCAACATTACCTTTGCTTTCTTAACCACAACCTGCAAGTCAACCTTTAGAGAATCTTGTACTAGCACTCCCAGATCCCTTTGTACTTTGGCTTTATGAATTTTCTCATTGTTTATAAAATAGCCCATGCCTGTGTTCTTTTTTCCAAAGTGCAAGACCTCGCATTTGCTCACATTGAATCTCATAAACTGTCGAAATCTTTCTGTAGCCTCCCCACCTCCTCAGAACTACCTGCCTATCCGCCTAACTTCATATCATCGGCGAACTTCGCCAGAATGCCCCCTGTTCCTTCATCCAGATCATTAATATATAAAGTGAACAACTGTAGCCCCAACACTGATCCCTACGGGACACCATTTGTCACCAGCTGCCATTCCGAAAAAGAACCTTTTATCCCAAACCTCTGCCTTCTTTCAGACAGCCAAACCTCAATCCATGCCAGTAGCTCACCTCCAACACCATGGGTCCTCATCTTACTCAGCAGCCTCCTGTGAGGCACCTCATTAAAAGCCTTTTGGAAGTCTAGGTAGATAACATCCACTGGTTTTCCCTGGTCTAACCTACTTGATACTTCTTCAAAGAATTTTAGCAGGTTTGTCAGGCACGGCTTCCCCTTACAAAATCCATGCTGACTTGTTCTAATTCGACCCCGCACTTCCAATAATTTAGAATTCTCATCCTTAATGATAGATTCTAGAATTTTACCAACAACCGAGGTTAGGCTAATCGGCCTATAATTTTCCATCTTTTGTCTTGATCCTTTCTTGAACAAGGGAGTTAAAACAGTGATTTTCCAATCATCTGGGACTTTCCCTGACTCCAGTGATTTTTGAAAGATTACAACCCAAGCCTCTGCTATTTCTTCAGCCACCTCCCTCAGAACTCTAGGATGCAGCCCATCCGGGCCAGAAGATATATCAATTTTTAGACCTTTAAGTTTATCAAGTACTTTCTCCTTTGTAATGGTCACTATACTCAACTCTGCCCCTGACTCTCCTTAATTGTTGGGATATTACTCAAGTCTTCCACTGTGAAGCCTGACACAAAGTATTTATTAGGTACTTCAGCTATTTCCTTTTCTCCCAATACTAGCCTTCCTGCATCAAGGTTTGGGAGAAGATTTGTAGCTCGGGTGCTCGTTGTTGTTGTGGTTTTGTTCGCCGAGCTGGGAATTTGTGTTGCAGACGTTTCGTCCCCTGTCTAGGTGACATCCTCAGTGCTTGGGAGCCTCCTGTGAAGCGCTTCTGTGATGTTTCCTCTGGCATTTATAGTGATTTGTATCTGCCGCTTCCGGTTGTCAGTTCCAGCTGTCAGCTGCATAAAGTTGGAGTGCGGAGAAAGTGAGGACTGCAGATGCTGGAGACCAGAGTTGAAAAGTGTGTTGCTGGAAAGGCACAGCAGGTCAGGCAGCATCTGAGGAGCAGGAGAATCCACATTTTGGGCATAAGAAGGGCTTATGCCTACGTCGATTCTCCTGTTCCTCGGATGCTGCCTGACCTGCTGTGCCTTTCCAGCAACACACTCCTCAATTTGGAGTGAACCAATCTCTACTTTTGCCTCTGGTTTGTTTCTTATGCATTGAAATAAACTTTTACTATTATTTCTAATATTACTGGCTAGCTTACCTTCATATTTCATCCTCTCCTTCCTTATTTCTCTCTATGTTATCCTCTGTTTGTTTTTGTAGTCTTCCCAATCTTCTGATTTCTCAATGCTCTTGGCCACTTTATAAGCTCTCTGTTTTTCTGTGATACATTTCCTGAGTTCCTTCATCAGCCATGGTTGTCTAATTCTCCCTGCTGCTGGGAGGTCTGTGCATAACTCCCATTATGGTTTTTTTGCCTTTGTGGTTCCTCAACTCCACCCACACAGGCTCCACATCATTTGACCCTATATCATTTAATGGTATAGATTTAATTTCATTCTTAACTAACAGGGTAACCCCACCCCCTCTGCTCACCTCCCTGCCTTTTCGATAAGTTGTAAATCCTTGGATGTTTAACTGCCAGTCCCGAACTTCCTGCAACCACGCCTCTGTTATGCCTACCATGTCATAATCATTTACGATGATTTGTGATGTTAATTCATCTACTTTGTTATGAATGCTTTGAGCATTCAGATAGAGCACCTAAATGCTAATTTTCTTTAATGCTCTAATGTTAACTCTGTCTCTGCCTCTGCCGGTTGTCAGTTCCAGCTGTCCGCTGCAGTGGCTGGTATATTGGGTCCAGGTCGATGTGTTTGTTGATAGAATCTGTTGATGAGTGCCATGCCTTTAGGAATTCCCTGGCTGTTCTCTGTTTGGCTTGTCCTATAATAGTAGTGTTGTCCCAGTCGAACTTATATTGCCTGTCATCTGCGTGTGTGGCTACTAAGGTTAGCTGGTCATGTCATTTCATGGCTAGCTGGTGTTCATGAATATGGATTGTTAGCTGTCTTGACACTCTATACAGTCAACACAGGAATTCTTGGACATCATCAGAAATATGCACATAGACAAGGAAGAAATTATGATCTCATTTGATGTAACGGCACTGTTCACCTCTATCAACAAAACTCTACCCAGAGAAACAATAGTCAACTTGCTGGACATACAGAACAGACACAAGACGGGGAACCTATCAACAAAGGCTGCATACTCAAACTACTGGACCTGTGCCTCACAACACACTTCACATTCAACAACTAACTATATGAACAAATCAACGGCCCACCCATGGGCTCACCTATCTCTGTAGAGGGAGGAAGAGAGCTTCTTCAAGGAAGGCATCCTTGTAAGAGGATTCACAGTAGGTTGAAATCTTTGAGGAGAAAGTGAGGTCTGCAGATGCTGGAGGTCAGAGCTGGAAATGTGTTGCTGGAAAAGCACAGCAGGTCAGGCAGCATCCAGGGAACAGGAGAATCGACATTTCGGGCATAAGCCCTTCTTCAGGAATGAGGAAAGTTTGTCCAGCAGGCTAAGATAAAAGGTAGGAACAGTGAGTCCACCTATCACATTTCCGACGCCCCTCCCCCAAGTCCCTCCCCCCTACCTTTTATCTTAGCCTGCTGGACAAACCTTCCTCATTCCTGAAGAAGGGCTTATGCCCGAAACATCGATTCTCCTGTTCCCTGGATGCTGCCTGACCTGCTGCGCTTTTCCA
>NC_057710.1:35095600-35105536 GCF_004010195.1 Chiloscyllium plagiosum
AACACAACCTGAAAATTGTATCAGACAGAAGGTGGCTATTCAGCCCAATTCGTCTGTACTGGCTCCTTGATACAGCAGCCCAAAATTAATCACATCAGTCAATCTCGGCTCATCTTTTTGGATCTTCCTCTGCTTCAAATCTTCATCCAATATTTCCATAACAGAGAGTTTCCTTTCACAAAACAGTTGTCTTTTTAACCGTTCCACGTAAAAAGTATTTGATGCTTCAAGTAACAAATTTGTCATGCAACTTTAAATTGATGCAAGCTCATCAATGACGTTCGAGCCAAAGAACTAATCTTTTCCTATTCACCTTCAAACGTTGATCCCTTTCAAGCAGCAGCTGCTGAGCTTACTTTGAATTCACTTCCAACACACACACAGATGACAAGCAACATGAGTTCGACTGGGACAACACTACTATTATAGGACAAGCCAAACAGAGAACAGCCAGGGAATTCCTAGAGGCATGGCACTCATCCACAGATTCTATCAACAAACACATCGACCTGGACCCAATATACCGGCCACTGCAACGGACAGCTGGAACTGAAGCGCTTCTGTGTTGTTTCCTCCGGCATTAACCGGAAGCGGCAGAGACAAACCACTATAAATGCCGGAGGAAACAACACAGAAGCGCTTCATAGGAGGCTCCCAAGCACTGAGGATGTCACCTAGAGAGGGGACGAAACGTCTGCAACATAAATTCCCAGCTCGGCGAACAGAACCACAACAATGGAGTTACATTTGACACTTCTCCTCTGTTCCAGCACAGTTTCTTGAGATTTTTCAACTTATCTCAAGTTTAACAAATCACCCAGTTTCCAGGAGCTGGCAGCAAGGTGGAATTTCCAGAATAGTCGCTGAAAACATCCATGAACTCTGGCAGCATGATGTAAGGTGTGCCACTATTATTAGATTCAGTTTATCCATTGTCAATCTGAATGAAAGACAATGTACACCAGCCAACGAAATCCCTCAAAATATTTGGGATTGTAGATAATTATGAGAGGAGTGATTTACATTCTAGTTCAAACGATGGCACAACCCATCTCCGAAGTGTGCCACTGGGAAAATGTTTAGAAATTTGTTATTGGAAATGGTAGCTGCTAAGTTGTTTCACTTAATGCTTTTTAGCTTTTAATAGGTTCATTCTTGCAGAGCATTATTTTCAGCTTTTAATTCTGAGGGCAGCAAATGATACTTATGATACCTGCATGCTTTTAACGGGAGATGAGAAGGTCCCTAATGGGTACAGACATTATCCATCATTTGTACTACTTATTATGTGATGAGAATGTTCTAGTGCCTGAATTCCAAATGGGGTGGGCCTGATCTGGCTGAGACAATGTTTAATAAAACGTATATGTTTACACGGGAATTGAAATTAGTATATGTTACAAAGCAACATCATAAAGAGAGTCAGGAGTAGGCCATTCAGCCCGTCAAGCCTGTTCTGCCATTCAATGAGATCTTGCATGAAGTTCTTCATCATACTCCAGCACTTTCCCCGTATCCCTTATAGAAATCTAACATATTTGGAATATTGCGTGCATTGCTGGTCACTTCACTACAGAAGGATGTGGAGGTTTTGGAGAGGGTGCATAAGAGATTTACCAGACTGTTTCCCGGATTGAAGACTTTTAGCTTTAAGAAGAGGTTGGACAAACTTGGATTGTTTTTGGCAGAGTGTCAGAGGCTGAGGGGCGACCTGTTAAAAAATATATATAGAATTATGCAAGTCATGGTTAGGTTGGATATTTGGAGTCTTTTTCCCAGGATGGAAATGTCAAATACCTCAGGGGCATAGGTTTAAGGACAGAGGGAGAAAAGTTTAAAGAAAATGCGTGAGGCAGACATTTTACACAGAGGTGCCTGGAATGTGCTGCCAGAGGAAGTGGTAGAAGCAGATACAATAACAACGTTTGAGAGGCAGTTAGACAGACACATGAGCAGGCAGGGAACAGAGGGATACAGACCATGTGTGAAATAACTCTACAGAGGCAGGTATCCCATCACCGTTGGATGATGGATGGTATGGAGCTGTCCTTAAATGACAAATATAATTTGATTTTAGGATGTGCTCAAATTTCCTGCTGGTTTATGATGGTTGGTTATCTGAAGCCAACACTTCCTGGAGCCTGCAAAGGATGTGAACAGTTTTTCTATTGTTGATCTCGTGTTTGACAAATGAACTGTGTGTATGTCCAGCCACTTTGAGTGGTCACCCATAATGACTTGGAACATTCAGCCCATGAAAGGACCTGCACAGTTGGTGTGTAACCAAGTCCAGGGTTTACCCAGCTATTCCCATGATGTAGGGAAACTGCTGGCGGTAATTTTTTGTCCTTGTTGGCATAGTGGGCACTAGCCCACCAACGCAGCTATGTCTGCATCCAATCAGATGTAACTTCTTCTAAATGTTCTTCATTTTGGAAACCCCTGGAAGACCCTGGAGGAGTGCGGCCAGTATCTGGCTGTGACCCATGCTCGGGACAATCACTCTTGCTCCCTATAATAACATAGTATCCCCTACTGTGATCTGGCCTCGCCAGGTCCTAAAAGGCTTCCTCCATAACCACCAGCTGTTTCAATTTTGCCAGGACTGGATCTTTCTGCATCCAGAATCTGATATTGTCAGCTGTGACTGGTGGTGTCCAGAAAATTTAAAACCATTATAGACTCTTCCAGTGGTGCTATAACCGGTGTTGTATCTGCCAGCAGAAGGTGGCTCTTTGTTACTTGGCCTCCCAGACGGAGTTCCAACTTCTACTTAGTATTAGAGCCCACCACTAAATTCAGCCTGAAGCTTATAGGCGGCTCAGCTTTGGCCTCTTTTACTAGACCTAGCAGGGGTTTGTGATCTGTGATTATTACAAATTTGTGTCTGTGGAGGAATTGGTGGAACTTCCTGACTCCAAATATGACCACCAAACTTTCCTTCTCTATCTGAGTGTATTTATGCTTTTCATTAGCCAAAGTCCTGGATGCATACACTATTAGGTGTTCCTCTTCATTGGGCCACCTATGAGCTAATGCTACCCTGATGTTGTATGGGGAAGCATTGCATCCAGATTTCACTTGGTATCAGAGTGTTCCAACACCTTAGAGGATGATAGCTGTTTCTTCACTTCCCTGAAAGCTATGGCTTGTGAATATTTACAAAGCTGACCCTTTAAGAGTTGCCACAAAGGTGCACAGGACAAATGCTAGGGTATGGATGAACTTCCTGTAATATTTTACCAGCCCAAGGAAAGACCTAAGCTCAGGTACAGATGTGTAAATTGGGGCACCTTTGATCACCTTTATCTTGTAACTGGTGTTACCTGGCCTTGTCGACTCTCTAACCCAAGTGGGGTGCCTGGAACACATTTTTCTCATCTTGGGCATATGTCAGTGTGGGAGAAACATCTAAGGACTATGTCCAAGTTCTCTAAGTGCTCCTTATTGGTCTTCCCTGTCATTAGCATGTCATCTAGATAAATGGCGACCTGGGGTAGACCTTATAAAATGTTTATCATCTCCTGAATAATTGCATATGCTGACAATACTCCAAATGGCAGTCTTGTATATTGATACAAACCCTTATGAGTATTAATTGTAATGTACTTCTGGAAATCCTCATCTAACTGCAATTGTGAATACGCATGGCTCACATTCAGCTTGTGAAGGACAGCCTTCATGTCAGCTTTGCATATAAATCCTCTATGCAAGGGATCAAGTATTTATACAGCTTTGAAAATAGGTTTATTGTTTGTTTTAAATCCACATAAAGGCAAACTGATCCTTTGGTCTTTACAATCAGTACGAGCAGTGATGGACGATTCCTTCACTTTCCAGCCTTCTGATTTCTGTCTCTACTTTTGTCCTTAAGGACAATGACACTGGTCAGGTCTTGCAGAATGATGGAATTGCTTCCTGGTGCTAGGTGGCCTTGGTTTCTTTGATAGTCCCTAGACCATTCTGAAAAACTTTAAGGTATCTAATAAGGACTTCACTCAGGCAGCCATTTTCTAATGAACAATGTTGAGCCAATCAAGGTGAATCTCACAACCAATTTCACCTCATTAAGCTTGGGCTCAAATCTTTTACTACAATCAGTGGTAACTAAACAACTGCTCCTCATAAGAGACCAGAATCGAAGTTGAACCCTAATCTGTACAGGTTTTCAGTCTGGCCAAGGCCTTGTGGAAACTTTAAGGGTTGGAGTCCAGAGTGAATTTTGCTAAAGACTGGTTCTGCAATCACTGAGATGGCTGCACCAATATTGATGTTCATTAGAACCAGGTGACCATTTAACCAGTTGTTCATTCTGATTGGTCCTGATTTGGTTGCTGCTAAGCAATTTAACTTTTCAATACCAGACTTGGGGCATCACGGTGGCTCAGTGGTTAGCACTGCTGCCTTACAGCGCCAGGGACCCGGGTTCAATACCACCTTGGGTGACTGTGTGGAGTTTGCACATTCTCCCCGTGTCTGCATGGGCTTCCTCCCAAAGTCCAAAGATGTGCAGGTTAGGTGAATTGGTCATGCTAAATTGCCCATAGAGTTAGGGAGAATGGGTCTGGGTGGGTTACTCTTCGGAGGGTCAGTGTGGACTAGTTGGGCCAAAGGGCCTGTTTTCACACTTTAGGGAATCTAATCATATAGGTGGACTTACCATGCTGTGTGCTCTCCTGGATACCAGTTGAGAAGTTATCTTACTCCATTTAGGTCCAGTGAGACTCTTTTGCTGTCTCGAGTTCACATACTGGCAGCAACTACAATGGCTTGCCGGTCCGGATTCTGAAGTAAATTGTAACCGTTTGGTCAAGGCATGGCTTGGTTTTGAGGTTTGGCTCTGGGTTGACCTAGAGTCCCTTGGTTCAGCATATGCTCTGAGTGAGGCTCTGCAATTGCTTTCACTCAGGTGGTGTTCCCCAAGCTCAGTCAGCCTAGCGATGTTGTCCACTTCCATCAGAATACCATGATGGAACTCATGCTCCACTTGCTGCATTTTCCAAAGGTAAAGCTAGTTGTAGTGCGTGTTTGAATACCTGTTGGGCTTCAGCAATAGGTGCTTTTGTATGGTTACATCATTAATCCCATGTACCAAGTGGACTCGCCGTATCTCATTAAGGGTTAAACCAAAGTTACGTGCCTCTGTCAGTCATCTTAATCTAGTCAAAACTCCCAATATGGATTCCCCCTGTTTCTGGAATTGCTGAGTAAACCTGGTTGCATCTCTGAATTAGAGGAGGCTTGGGGTCATAATATTCTTTAACTAAATCCATCAAGTCTTCAAAGATTTTGGTATTTGTACTTCAGGGAAAGTTAGACTCCTAATAACTGAAAATGCTGCAGGTCCATAAGCCATCAGGAGAATTAGAGTCATAGAGGTGTGCAGCACCGAAACAAACCCTTTGGTCCAACCCGTCCATGCTGACCAGATGGCCTAAATTACTTGCATCCCATTTGCCAGCACTTGGCCCATATTGGTCTAAATCCTTCCTATTCATATACCCATCCAGATGCCTTTCAAATGCTGTTATTGTATCAGATTCCACCACTTCCTCTGGCAGCTCATTTCAAACACGCACCACCCTCTGTGTGAAAAGGTTGCCTCTTAGGTCCCTTTTAAAACATTCCCCTCTCACATAAACCTATGCCCTCTAGTTCTGGACTCCCCCATCCCAAGAAAAAGACTTTGTCTATTTATCCTATCCATGCCCCTTGTGATTTTATAAACTTCTATAAAGTCACCCCTCAACCTCCGATGCTCCAGGGAAAACAGCCCAAGCCTATTCAATCTCTACCTATAGCTCAAATCCTCCAACCCTGGCAACATCTTTGTAAATCTTCTCTGAACCCTTTCAAGTTTCACAACATTCCTTCAATAGGAGGGAGACCTGAATTGCATGCAATATTCCAAAAGTGGCCTTACCAATGTTCTGTACAGTAGCAACGTGATCTCACGACTCCTACAATCAATGCTCTGACCAATAAAGGAACGCATACCAAATACCTGTTTCACTCTCCTATTTACCTGAAACTCCATTTTCAAGGAACTATGAACCCAAATTCCAAGGTCTCTTTGTTCAGCAACACTCTCCAGGAACTTACTATTAAGTGTTTAAGTCCTGCCCTGATTTACCTTTACAAAATGTAACAATTCACATCTATCTAGATGACCTCCAAATACCACTTGTCAGCGATTGTCCCATCTGATCAAGATCCTGCTGTACTCTGAGATAATCTTCTTCGTTGTCGAATACACCTCCAATTTTAATGTTATCTGCAAACTTACTAACTATATCTCCTATGACCATATTTAATCATTTATATAAAACGACAAAAAGCAGTGGACCCAGCACCTGTCTTTGTGGCACACCACTGGTCACAGGTTTATTCATTGCTTTTCCTCTGTTCCAATGCCATTTGCCCAGAAAGAATAACGCATTCTTTCCACATAGGCTTAGTTTTCAACAGCAGGATTGAACAGATCAATTTTCCCAAATAACAGCATGATGCCAGAAATGCTTACTCCAACACAAAGGTGACTGTTATGAGCAAATTCCTTCCAAGGTTGCTAATTTATCCTTGCCGCAGGGAAATAACTCGACAGAGGCTGCTTCACCATCACCATGTCACCCTTCATTTACACATGCAGAGTCCTTGACTCTGATCCAATTTCTTCAGAGCCAGCTCTCAGAGTGAGCAGAACCTCTAACATTCATGTTCTTATGTGTCAGCCAAAGCTTCCTAACGACCAGATTTATAGCCCCAATTAGAGAACTCATAATCTGTGGGGTCCACCTGGCTAACCTTGTTACAATCATGACAGTGAGCAGGCATATGAAATTAGTATAGAATTACATCATGGTTGGCACAGACATGGTGGGCCGAAGAGCCTGATCTGGTGCTGTACTGTTCTATGTTTTATGATCAAACCTCCACTGCCCTCGGGCCAGAAAATTCTAAAGATTCATCATGTTCTCCCTTATCCTGAGTCTGCATCACCCATTCCAGACACTCACATGGGGCGGCACGGTGGCTCAGTGGTTAGCATTGCTACCTCACAGCACCAGGACCCCAGGTTTGACTCCAGCCTCGGGCGACTGTCTGTGAGAATTTGCGCATTCTCCCCGTATCTGCGTGGGTTTCCTCTGGGTGCTCCGGTTTCCTCGCACTGTCCAAAGATGTGCAGGTTAGGTAAATTGACCATGCTAAATTGCCCGTAGTGTTAGGTGCATTAGTCAGAGGGAAATGGATTTGGGTGGGTTACTCTTCGGAGGGTCGGTGTGGACTTGTTGGGCCGAAGGGCCTATTTCCACACTGTAGGGAATCTAATCTAATCAAGGAAAACCACATTCCAACATCCAGCCTGCTGAGCCTTGTAATAATTTAGTATGTTTAGAGTCATAGAGCCATACAGCACAGAAACAGACACTTCAGTCCAACTTGTTTGTGCTGACCAAGTTTCCCAAACTAAACTGTCCCATTTGCCTGTTTGGCCCCTATCCCTCTAAACCTTTTGAATGAGATCACCTTTCATTCTTCTAAACTCTAGAGAATAAAGACTTAGAGTATTTAATCTTTCTTCATAGGACAATCACTTATTACAGGAATTAGTTTGGTGAGGTTTCACTGCACTCTCTCTATGGTAAGCATATCTTTCCATAAATAAGGAAGCCAAAACTGCACATAATACAGGGATTGGTCTCACCAAGGCTTTGTGTAATTGTAATAAGGCATCTTTACTCCTATTCTCAAAATCTCTTATAACAAAGGCCAACATACTATTTTCCTTCTTAATTGTTTCCTGTACTTGCAAGTTTATTTTGAATTAGTCATGAATAAAAACACCCAAGTCTCTTTGGAGTTCAACACTTTTCAGCGTTTCTCCATTTAAGTAACACTCTTTTAGATGTGCAGGTTAGGTAAATTGACCATGCTAAATTGCCCGTAGTGTTAGGTGCATTAGTCAGAGGGAAATGGATTTGGGTGGGTTACTCTTCGGAGGGTCGGTGTGGACTTGTTGGGCCGAAGGGCCTATTTCCACACTGTAGGGAATCTAATCTAATCAAGGAAAACCACATTCCAACATCCAGCCTGCTGAGCCTTGTAATAAAAACACCCAAGTCTCTTTGGAGTTCAACACTTTTCAGCGTTTCTCCATTTAAGTAACACTCTTTATATTCGTATCTAACAGGATTTGAAAGTGGATCATCTTGCCTTCCTCTACTTTTGCTAAATTTCTGCTGACTCACATCTCATCTCCAAATCCCTTTGTGGCCTGCTTGCATCCTCCTCACAACTCATATTTCAAGTCTGATTCCTGTCATTTGCAAATATTATATTTGATCCCTACCTTCAAATCTTTGATGTAGATTGGAATAGTTGGTATGAATCTTTGTAGTACCCCATTAGTCACAACCTGCCAACCTGAACACAGCCCACTTATTCCTTCACTCTGTTTTCAGTCCATTAACTAGTTCTCAATCCATATTTCCCTCGGTCACTAAACTCTAATTTTGCTTACTAACCTCTTTTGTGGGAACTTACCAAAATCTTCCTGAAAATCAAATATATCATAACCACTGGCTTCTCTTTATTCAGCTACTAACATCCTCAAAAGCTGAAGGTTTATTTCCTGTCAGTTGACTCAGGCCAAATCATTGTTTTCTGTTTCCTATGTGTCACATCCTTTATGATAGATGCGAATGTTTTTACTGCAATTGAAGTTTGGCTATTTTTGCGGTGTAGAATCGGTTGAGTATGCTTTTTAAATTCAAGGCTTAAACTCTTGAATCATATCGTAGACCAGCATATTGGTCCCCATTGTTGTTGGCATCCTAAGTAGCATTAAGTTGATTTAACCATGCAAAGAAGGGTCATGTGCCTGTTTCAGCAAAGTTTACTCAAGAACCTTGTTAAAGCATGCACACCTGTCTGATCGATAGATCAATCTCCTGTCTCTAATTCCTGAATTCCCTAGTCCAGCCTCACTCCATTCTGTATCTCTACCAAAGCTGATCCTAATCCCAAGAGATGAGGTGAGCACTAAATCCCTGTGTCAGTGTTACTGATATCACCAAATGAGGAAAGCAGGGTTATTACAGCGTTTAACCAAGTGGGCAGATCTCCCAGGCTGTAAGAAATATTGTCTAGGAGACTTGTTACAGTGTACAGTTGAATTTGTTTATGTGTTCCCCTTGTTCCTCTCATGCTCTATTCAGACTCTTGTTCTCACAGCATTCTTGCCCTTTCTGTTTCCCACCTGCCTCTGTTCTCAACATAGAGTCATAGAGTCATAGAGATGTACATCATGGAAACAGACCCTTCAGTCAAACCTGTCCATGTCAACCAGATATCCCAACCCAATCTAGTCCCACCTGCCAGTAACCGGCCCATATCCCTCCAAACCCTTCCTATTCATCTACCCATCCAAATGCCTCTTAAATGTTGCAATTGTACCAGCCTCCACCACATCCTCTGGCAGCTCATTCCATACACATACCACCCTCTGCGTGAAAAAGTTGCCTCTTAGTTTCCCCTCTCACCCTAAACCTATGTCCTCTAGTTCTGGAATCCCCGACCCCAGGGAAAAGACTTTGTCTATTTATCCTATCCATGCCCCTCATAATTTTGTAAACCTCTATAAGGTCACCCCTTAGCCTCCGAAACTGCAGGGAAAACAGCCCCAGTCTGTTCAGCCTCTTCCTTTGGCTCATATCCTCCAACCCTGGCAACATCTTTATAAATCTTTTCTGAACCCTTTCAAGTTTCACAACATCTTTGATTGGAAGGAGACCAGAATTGCATGCAATATTCCAACAGTGGCCTAACCAATGTCCTGTACAGCCACAACACGAGCTCCCAACTCCTGTACTCAATACTCTGACCAATAAAGGAAAGCATACCAAACACCTTCTTCACTATTCTATCTACCAGCGA
>NC_057710.1:35105541-35145134 GCF_004010195.1 Chiloscyllium plagiosum
CCACTACACCTCCAATTTTGGTGTCATCTGCAAACTTACTAACTGTACCTCTTATGCTCACATCCAAATCATTTATATAAATGACAAAACGTAGAGGGCCCAGCACCGATCCTTGTGACACTCCACTGGTCACAGGCCTCCAGTCTGAAAAACAACCCTCCACCACCACATGATTGCTTCCTTATTACTCTTTTGCTATCTCTGCTCTCCTGGTGCTTTCTTCACGTTCTTCTCTTCCTGTGCTCCCGCGCTCTCCTGATTCTAGCCAATGAAATACTGCAAAGAAAAGCAGGTAAAACAATGCCACTGATATAGAAAGGTAGGAATTAGAAATGGGAGTCAGCCATTAAGTTAACATGCAGGAATAACAAACAAAATGTTGACCTTTATTCCAAGAGAACTTGAGAATAAGGGTAAAAATGTCTGATCAATATTATAGAGAGCCTTGGTGAGACCATACCTGGAGCATTGCATGCAGATTTGGTCAATGGGAAGACATGTCCCTTGAGCTTGCTATGCTATTCAACAAAACCCCCATTTTCTATTTTCCCACATTATTCTCATAGTCTCTATATCTAGAAATATATCAATCCTTGTCTTGGATATGCAATGATTGACACAGACCTCTGAGGGAGAGCGTTTCAAAGATTCACCATCCTCTGAGTAAGAAATTCCTCCTCATCTCAATCCTTAATGGCCTACCTCATAACTATGTACCCTCGCTCTAGACTCCCCAGCCAAAGGAAGCAGTCTGCCTGTATCTATCCTGTTGAGTCCTGTCAGAAGTTTCTACATTTCAATAAGATCACCTTTCATTTTCCTAAACTTTACAGAAGAGGGGGCAAATGACCACAATCTCTCCTTGAAGGGCAATACCATCAGACCTGGAATCAGTATGTTGAATTTGTATGCAGCCCTCCAAGACAAATATTTCCTTCCTTAATGAGACCAACAGTATACACAATAGCTGAAAATGTGTTGCTGGAAAAGCGCAGCAGGTCAGGCAGCATCCAAGGAACAGGAGAATTGACGTTTCGGGCATAAGCCCTTCTCCAGAAACACATTTTCAGCTCTGATCTCCAGCATCTGCAGCCCTCACTTTCTCCTCGAAGTATACACAATAGTCCAGGTCTGGTCTCACTAAGGCTGTACACAGTTGCAGCAAGACTTACTAACTCCTGTACTCAACTCCTCTAGCAAAAAAAGTCTATTTACTTTCCTTTCTGCATAATTGCTTTCTGTAAATAACTGATCTCTTAAAATCATTACTAAAGCTCTTTATACTCAGCTCGTTCATATTATGAATATTATATTGTATTATATTTAGTTGTGGGCCATTACCATTTCACCTGAAATGGGGTTCTTTACGCAAAAAAAGATTCAAGGAACACTGATCTACTTATGGGTTTACATATAATCTGCAACACAGAAACAGATCATCCAGCTTAAATATCTGTACTGACCAATTCTTGGGGTGAAGTTCCCCAATTTGTGATGGTTCCAGATGCGATAGTTCAAACTGCTAACCTCATGATGAGGAAGTTTCTAAAGAGCAGTATCCTTAGTCACCTCTCCCCCCCCCACCCCCCACTTGATTGGTCGCAACAAGTTTAATATTTTAAAGGATTCCTTTCCTTGTGGATAAAAGCAATGAATTTAATCAGGCTTTCTTAAATTAACAAAAAGAGAGTTTATTAATGACTGAGCATGAGAACAAATTGTAAAGCAAAACACAGATAGATGTAAAGCAAAACACATACAGGTTATAAATAAGAAATAAGAGCAAAAAGATCATCAATAAAAACTACACATCAGTCTTTGAATTATCCAGGAAAATCAGATAGTTGAACATTAAAGCTATCGCACTGCATGTTTCCGTAGCATTGATGTTGGTAGTTAAACAGTCATTTTGAAATTTCTGGTTTTGATCATCAATTGTAACTCTTTTGTCCTGACACCTTTGAGCAGTGATTGAACTCAGATTGAGAAAATGTTTTGGAGGCACATGGCATATCAGAGGTCTCACACATATCATGACATAATGTATGACAATATTTATATTGCACCACTGCAACTGCATTTTCTCACTCTGGTCCCATCTCCTTCTTTTCCATTCACCCACACATTATCCAAGTATTCTCCATAATTTGTATAGAATTATATAGATCCTCCCATGCAATTGCTGCAAAAAAGCTTTATTTATTGTAGGAATTCAATAAAGCCAGCACAATTAACTAAAAATACAGTTTATAGCTACTTATGCTATGAACTCAATTCTACTTGTCACTTACTTTAAAGAGTTCCATTGTTTTAAGAAATCTTTATGGTTCATTCACTTCTTTAGAGATCAACTCAGCTGAGCCAAAGCCCTCTGGAATTCATTGTATTTCTCTCTGGTATTCTAGCTGATGTAATAGCACACAGGCATCCTTCCATTAGGCTCCTGAAAACCAAATTGTGGGAGAACATACCTGCATTCCATGGGGTGAATAATGAATTTGGCATTTTCTTTGCTTGAAATGCAGGCCAGAGGTCTGATAAAAGACCAGAAAGCTTACCTCCATAGATACTATCATAGCCTGGAGAATATTAAAGCATTATCTGTTTTTATTTCAGATTTTCAGGATTCTGCTTTCTCTTTCATGCTTAAAATATTTATTAAGTTAAAGATGACATAAAATGCAAGATGCTATTGCTGTGAACAGACCATTTTAAAGATCACATGTCAAACTTGGTCTGACTCTTTATGTTCACACTGCTCCTTTTTGAGAAGGAGTTATTGGAAAATGGTCAGGAACAGAAATGTTGGTTGATTTGTCCCTTCTCTAGACCAGGAATGTAGCCTTCATAAAAACCTGGCATGGATCTTTTATCTTGAACAAAGAACAAAGAAAATTTACAGCCCAGGAACAGGCCCTTTGGCTCTCCAAGCCTGAGCTGATCCAAATGTACTGTCTAAACCTGTTGCTCAATTCCTAAGCATTTGTATCCCTCTGCTCCCCACTTACTCATGCATCTGTCCAGGCGCATCTTAAATGAATCTACTGTGCCTGCCTCTACCACCTCTGCTGGCAACATGTTCCAAATCACCCTCTGTGTGAAATACTTGCTGTGTATATCCCCCTTAAACATTCCACCTCTGACCTGGAAAGCATGACCTCTCGTTATTGAATTCTTCACCCTGGGAAAAAGCTTGTCTCTATCCACCCTGTCTATATCCTTCATGATTTTGTAAACCTCAATCAGGTCCCCCCTCAATCTCCTTTTTTCTAATGAAAATAAACCTAACCTACTCAACCTCTCTTCATAGCTAGCACCTTCCATACCAGGCAACATCCTCGTAAACCTTCTCTGCACCCTCTCCAAAGCGTCCACATCCTTTTGGTAACGTGGTGACCAGAACTGTACACAGTATTCTAAATGCGGCCGAACCAATTTCTTGGACAATGTTAACATGACTCGCCAGCTCTTATACTCAATACCCCATCCAATAAAGGCAAGCATATTATATGCCTTCTTGACCACTCTATCCACCTGTGCAGTAACCTTCAGGGTACAATGGACCTGCACTCCCAGATCTCTCTGCTCATCAACATTTCCCAAGGCTCTTCCATTCATTATATAATTCGCTCTAGAATTAGATTTGCCTCTATGCATCACCTCACATTTGTCTGGATTAAAAGTCATCTGCTACTTTTCCGCCCAACTCTCCAGTCTACCTATATCCTCCTGCATTCTCTGACAGTCCCTTATGCTTTCTGGTACTCCACCAACCTTTGTGTCATCTGCAAACTTGCTGATCATACCAACAGTGCCCTCTTGCAGATCATTTATGTATATTACAAACAACAGTGGCCCCAGCACTGATCCCTGTGGAACACCACTGGTCACCTTTCTCCATTTTGAGAAACTCCCTTCAACTACTACTCTTTGCCTCCTGTTGCTCAACCAGGTCTTTATCCACCAAGCTTGAACACCCTGCACACCATGTGACTTCACTTTCTCCATTAGTCTACAATGGGGAACCTTATCATTACTAAAATCCATGTATATGACATCAACAGCCCTTCCTTCATCTAACAACTTGGTCACTTCCTCGAAGAACTGTATTAAATTGGTAAGGCACGATCTCCCCCGCACAAAACCATGTTGCCTATTACTGATAAGCTCATTCTCTTCTAAATATAAATAGATCCGATCTCTCAGTACCCTCTCCAGCAACTTCCCCACCACTGACGTCAGGCTCACTGGTCTGTAGTTACCCGGAATACCCCTACTACCCATCTTGTACAGGGGGACAACATGAGCAACCTTCCAGTCCTCCGGCACCTCACCGGTATTTAAGGATGCCACAAAGATATCTGTCAGGGCCCCAGCTATTTCCTCTCTCGCCTCCCTCAGCAACCTGGGATAGATCCCATCTGGTCCTGGGGATTTGTTCACCTTAATAACCTCTAGCCTACCCAACACAACTTCTCTACTTATGCCAACGTGATCCAGACTAATCAAACTTCTATCTCTAATCTCAAGATTCATCATGTTCCTCTCCTCAGTGAACACTGATGCAAAGTAATCATTCAGAATATCACCCGTTCTCTCAGGTTCGGCACACAGCCTTCCTTCATTATCTTTTAGTGGACCAATCCTTTCTCTAGTTACCCGCTTGCTTCTTATATAAGAATAAAATGCTTTGGGATTTTCCTTAATTCTGCTTGCTAAAGCTATTTCATAACCCCTTTTAGCCCACTTGATTCCTTGTTTAAGACTTGTCCTTAAGACTTCCGATATTCCTCCAGGGCCCGTTCCGTTCTTAGCTGCCGAGATCTTGTGTACGCTTTCCTTTTCCTCTTGGCTAGTGGTACAATTTCTCCTCTCATCCATTTTGCCTAGCTCCATTTTGCCAGAGCGGTGAGGAGAGAAGGAGGAGTGAAGCGAGGGCTGCTGGGAGGGGTAACTTTTCCCGCATAAAAAGGGACTTACCTCGGGAGTCGGGCCTCCATTTTGCCAGAGCAGTGAGGAGAGAAGGAGGAGTGAAGCAAGGGCTGCCGGGAAGGTAAGAGCTTAATTTATATTTGGGCAGTGGCGAAACCCGAGACACTACACGTGTAGTATTTCCTTCCCGCCACCCCCCCACCTCTAACCGGAAGAAAAAGACCCTGTAAGGTAAGGCTTTTATTTTTTATCTTTCTTTTTCATTTATTTAAGTGCATTGTTTGGTTTTAGTTAGTTCATATAAAGCTAAGCTTACAATGACAGGGGACCTCAGACCCGTGGCATTTGCCTCTTGCTTGATGTGGGAGCTTAGGAACATGTTTGACGTTCCTGACTCTTACACTTGCAAGAAGTGTGTCCAGCTGCAGCCCTTGTTTGACCACATGAAGGCTCTGGAGCTCTGGATGGACTCACTGTGGAGCATTTGCGATGCTGAGGAGGTCTTGGATAGCACGTTTAGTGAACTGGTCACACCGCAGGTTAGAATTGCTGAGGGAGACAGTGAATGGGTGACCAAAAGACAGAAAAAGAGTAGGAAGGCAGTGCATGTGTGCTCTGCGGTCATCTCCCTCCAAAACAGGTATACCAGATCATGGCACCGTGGCAGGCACTGCTGTTCAGAAGGGCGGGAAAAAGACTTGTAGGGCCATAATCATAGGGGATTCTATTGTGAGGGGAGTAGATAGGCGGTTCTGTGGCCGAAAATGGGACTTCCAGATGGTATGTTGCCTCCCAGGTGCTCGGGTCAGGGATGTCACCAATCGGCTGCAGAGCATTCTAAAAGGGGAGGGTGAACAGCCAGTTGTCTTGGTGCATATAGGCATCAACGATATAAGTAGAAAGTGAGATGAGGTCTTGAAAGAAGAATTCAGGGAGCGAGGAGAGAAGTTAAAGGGGAGGACCTCAAAGGCAGTGATCTCGGGATTACTACCAGTGCCATGTGCTAGCCAGGGTAGAAATGAAAAAATAGGCAGGATGAACACGTGGCTTGAGAGATGGTGAGAGGAGGGAGGGGTTCAGATTTGTTGGACATTGGGACCAGTTCTGGGGAAGGTGGGAGTATTACAAAAGGGACGGTCTACATCTGAACCAGACCGGAACCAGTGTACTTGGGGGAGGTTTTGTTACTGCTGTTGGTCAGGTTTAAACTAATGTGGCAGGGGTCTGGGAACCAGAAGAGAAAACAAGTAGGAAGTGAGGTGGAGACTGGAGACTGTAAGAATTACGAAGGTAGCATTAATAAATGGAAGAATAGGCAGAGAGCAGGTGAGCGCAAAAGAATTGGTGGCCTGAAATGCATCTACTTTAATGCAAGGAGTATAGTGTGTAAGGCAGATGAACGTAGGGCTTAGATTGGTGCCTGGTAGTATGACATTATTGCCATCATAGAGACTTGGTTGAAGGAAGGGCATGATGATTGGCAACTAAATGTTCCAGGATATAGATGCTTCAGACAGGACAGGGAGGGAAGTAAAAGTGGGGGTGGAGTTGCATTGCTGGTCAAGGACGATATCATGGCTATGCTAAAGGAGGACACTATGGAGGGCTTGGCTAGTGAGGCATTATGGGTGGAGCTGAGAAATAAGAAGGGTGCAGTCACCCTGTTGGGGTTGTATTACAGACCTCCCAACAGTGAGTGTGAGGTAGAAGAACAAATAGGCAAACAGATTATGAATAGATGTAGAGGCAATACGGTAGTGGTGATGGGAGATTTTAATTTTCCCAACATTAACTGGGATACACTTAGCGTCAGAGGTCTGGATGGGGTAGAATTTGTACGAAGTAGCCAGGAGAATTTTCTCGAGCAGTATGTCAATAGTCTGACAAGGAAAAGGGCCATATTGGACCTGGTACTGGGGAACGAGCCAGGACAAGTGGTAGAAGTTGTGGTGGGGATTTCTTTGGGAACAGTGACCACAATTCTGTAAGTTTTAGAATACTCGTAGATAAAGAAGAGAGTACTAAACTGGGCCAAGGCCAATTATATCAAAATTAGGCAGGAGCTAGGAAATGTGGATTGGACACAGCTATTTGAAAGGAAGTCCACATTTGAGATGTGGGAGGCTTTCCTGTTGAAGGAGGGAATATTCCTAAGACAACAACTGCAGACTATTGAGGTAAAAGCCTCTGGATTTTCATGCAATCAGGCACCTGATTAGCTTTCAGCTCAAATTAGGACCCCTGACCAGAAAGTCTCACCCACTTGGAGCCACTGTCCAATCAGAGAGTGACAGCTCTGTTATTTAGCAACGTTATGGCAGAGACTAATATTGAATTAAATGACAAAGTTTTTACCGATGAACAGGTCTGATCAAAGACCCAAATGTTTCATATCCTGAAGTCATGAATGTTTCAATTTATAACATCTGTGATCTTTGCTGGGACATAAGTCAAAAAAAAAGTTTGTTCCTCTGTGGAAGAGCAATCTTGGAAATACAAGTTGACCTACTGTTTATAACCTTAGGTCTCTTGAGAATTGCTTCTTTAATGAAGAAATAAGCCTGTTTCTCTCCACAATTAATGAGCCACTAACAGTATTGCAGCTTTAAAACAACGGAATTCTGCAAAAATGATTTTGTTAGTGGCTCATTAATTATGAAGAAAACATATTTCTTGCTGAATTGCACTAAAAAGCTAAATTTCAGCTACCCCCAAACTCATTTTAAATCACTATTTTATTCAGTCTCAAGAGGCCACATGATCAGTGTTAAAAAAAAGGGCATTCTCTGCACCTGTCAGAGAAATAATTTATAAGAGTTATTTCTCTGACAGGCACAGCTTTGTTTACTATTATGGATTTAAACATATCAAAGAGACAGGTATTATGTTTCAGTTCAATTGCTTAGATAATCACTCTGCTAGTCTAGGTAGAACTTAAAGAAATAATAACACCATAAAATGGCACATATGGAATGGTATTTGAAAATAATCCACATAATTGCACAACTATCTTTATCTTTGCTGCGGTGGGATCATCTGCATTGTTAAGTGTAATATGAAGACACAGTCATTGGGAAGGGGCTGGTGTTTAGAGTTTATCTCAGAGTTTATCACTTATTTATTGTGGTGAAGCTGCAGCTGAGCTTAAAAATATAGGAGTTGCTGGATGGGATGACCTTAGCCTGAGAAACAGGAGTGAAAGGGTGGAGCTGTTATCAAGGTAATAAGAAACTAAAGTGACAGAAGCGAGAATTGGGAGCATTAGGTGAGTTGATGAAAACGCAGGATGAAAATGTAGCATAGACAAGAAAGTGAGGAGGTGCTGGTGCAACTGTGAAATAGAAAAACAACAACAGTAGGAGTTGTTACTAAATATGAGAGCATGAAGCAAAATGACTGAATACACATGTTAAAAGTACATATGAAGAAGAGTATCTGGTTCATCAATACTCTTCCACATCTACTGCTTTGGAACTCTAAGCTCGCTGATTAACTTCTCATTTTATCCAGCAATCTATCTCTCTCTAAAGCTCATTTGAAAGTCCTAAGTAACTGCAGATGGTCCGCATTAGACACAGGCAAATATATTCAAGACCTTGTGTGGACTAATAAAACGTTTTCATTAATTGATCAGAAGCACCTCCCTTTGGTCATTAGTCCCCAGCCAACATCGTGGGGGCTTACTATTGACCTGAAACTGAACTGGACTATCCATATAAATACAGTTTTTGCAAGAGCAGGTAAGAAGAGGCTAGGAATACTGCAGCGAGTAACTCATCGCCTGATCCCCAAGATCTATCCATATCTACAGGACACAAGTCAGGAGTGTGATAGATCATTTCCCACTTGCCTCGATGCGTGCAACTCCAGCAATACTCAAGATGCTGGACACGATTCAGGACAAAGTAGTTTGCTTAATTGGCATCATATTCAGAAACATTTTCTCTTTCCTCGACTATTGCACAGTAGCAATAGTGTATACTATTGACAAAATGTGGTGCAGAAATTCACCCAAGGTCCCTAGTCAGCACCAGTGTATACTATTGACAAAATGTGGTGCAGAAATTCACCCAAGGTCCTTATTCCAAACCCATGAACTCTAACTTCTAGAAGGGCAAGAGCAACAGATATATGGGAACACAACCACTGACTCTGGACTCTATGTAGTTTCATGGCTTTAGCTTAAGCATGGCAAACAAAACCTCTTGCTGGTTACTATATACCATCCTCCCTCAGCTAGTGAATCAGTACTCCTCCATGTTAAACAAGGCCTGGAGGAAGCTGGGAAGGTGGCAAGTGCACAAAATGTTCTTTGGGTTAGGGATTTCAACATTCACCACCAACAGTGGCTCAAAAGCAGTACTATTGATTGGACTGCTCAGGTTCTAATGGACATAGTTACCAGTTTGGCAGGTGGTGAGGGAACCTACAAGGGGACAAAACATACTTCACCTCATCCTTACAAATCTGCCAGCTACAGATGCAAAAGTCCATAACAGTATCAGTAAGAATTATCACCGACTTGTGGATATAAAGTCCTGACTTCATATTGAAAATAATCTCCATCGTATTGTGCAGCATTATCACCACTCTAAGTGGGACAGACTTCAAGCAAATCTAGCAACCCAAGATTGGGAATCCATGAGGCACTGTAGGCCATCATCAGCAGCAGAATTGCACACCAGTACAATCTGCAACCTTCATGGCCCGGCATATCCCCCAATCAACCATTACTATCTGCCAGGGGATCAACCCAGGTTCAGTGGAGAGTGCAGGAGGGCATCACCAGTAGCATTACTAGGCATACCTAAAAATAAGATGTCAACCTGGTGAAGCTATCAAATTGGATTAATTTCATGCCAGTACATAAACAGCATGTGATAGACAGAGCTAAGCAATTACACAACCAGTCAATTAGATCTAAGCTCTGCAGTCCTGACACATTCAGTTGTGAATGGTTGTGGACAATTAAACAACTCACTGGAGGAGTAGGATCCACAAATATCTCCATCCTCAATGATAGAAGAGCGCAACAGATCATTGCAAAAGATAAGGCTGAAGCATTTGCAGCAATCTTCATTCAGAAATGCTGGGTGGATGATTCATGTCAGCCTCCTCCACTGGTCCCCAACATTACAGATACCAGTCTTTAGCCAATTCAATTTGTTCCACACAATATCAAAAATGGTTGGAGGCACTAGGTACTGCAAAGGCTATGGGCCTGACAACATGCTGGCAGTAGTGCTGAAGACTTGTGCTCCAGAACTTGCCACGACCACTAGCCAAGCTCTTCAACACAGATGCATCACAAGCATCTATCCAGCGATGTGGAAAATTACCCAGGTACATCCTATACATAAAAAGCAGGATAAATCAAACCGGCCAATTATTGCATCATCAGTGTCGACAGTGTGTTGCTGGAAAAGCACAGCAGGTCAGGCAGCATCCAAGGAGCAGGAGAATTGACATTTTGGGCCGGAATCTGCATTCAGCACTGATAGTGACTCTTCAAATACAGAAGCAGTCCATGTTCAAATCCAACAAGATCTGAACAATCTGCAGGACTTGGGCTGAGAACAGTTGCACGACACAAATGGCATGCAATGACCATCTCCAGTAAAAGACAATTTACCACCACATCTTGACATTTAATGGTGTTACCATCCTTTTTAATAAAATATGCCTTCCCCATCCAAAACCCCCCTTTTGAAGACCATCTTTTCCTTTTCCCATAAGAAACTTAAAATCTGTGGTGTTATGGTTATAATCACCAGAATGTTGTCCCACGGACACCTTGAACACCTGCATCCAAGGAGCAGGAGAATTGACATTTTGGGCCGGAATCTGCATTCCTGATGAAGGGCTCCGGTTCGAAACGTTGATTCTCCTGCTCCTCGGATGCTGCCTAACCTGCTGTGCTTTTCCAGAAACACACTCTCAACACTGATCTCCAGCATCTGCAGTTCTCATTTTCTCCTAGTTGATTTCAACTTGACTGTGAAGTCTCTTCCAAGGATGACTACCTTGAAGAAGTTCTCCTCCTCTCTCTACAAAGATCTCAGTAAGTTCCTCTCTCACTGTACTCCCCATTCCTGATGAAGGGCTCCGGCCTACTGCTCAGATTCTGCCTGACCTGCTGTGCTTTTCCAGCAACACACTCTCAACTCTGATCTCCAGCATCTGCACACCTCACTCTCTCCCTATTGCGTCAACAGTCTACTTTCAATCATCATAAAATGATGGAGGGTGTCATCAACAGTGTTATCAAGTAGCGCCTGCTCAACGTCAACAACCCCTGCTCAGTGACGCCCAGTTTGGGTTCTGTCAGGGCCACTCAGCTCCTGACCTCATTACAGCCTTGGTTCAAACATGGAAAGGAGAGCTGAATTCTAGAGGTGAGTTGAGAGTGACAGCACTCGACATTAAGACTGCATTTGATTGAGTGTGGCATCAAGGAGCTCCAGAAAACTGGAATCAATGGGTATCGGGGGCAAACTCTCTGCTGGTTGGAACTCCAGGAAATCTCTTCAGGAGTTCCTCAGAGTAGTGCCCTAGGTCCAACTACCTTCAGCTATTTCATCAATGACCTTCCCTCCATCATAAGCTCAGAAGTGGGAATGTTCACCAATGATTGCACAATGTTCAGCACTGATAGTGACTCTTCAAATACAGAAGCAGTCCATGTTCAAATCCAACAAGATCTGAACAATCTGCAGGACTTGGGCTGAGAACAGTTGCACGACACAAATGGCATGCAATGACCATCTCCAGTAAAAGACAATTTACCACCACATCTTGACATTTAATGGTGTTACCATCCTTGAATCCCCCACTATCAACATCTTGGGAGTTACCATTGACCAGAAACTCAACTTGACTTGCCTTATGAATATAGTGGCTGCAAGAGCAATTCAGAGGGTCAGAATACTGCAGTAAGGAACTCACCTCCTAACTCCCCAGAGCCTGTCCATCATCTACAAGGAACAAGTCAGGAGTGTGATGGAATACTCCCCACTTGCCTAGATCAGTGCAGCTGCAATAACACTCAATACGCTTGACACAATCCAGGATAAAGCAGTCCACTTGATTAGTGCTGCATCCACAAGATCCACTCCCTCCACCGCCGATGCTCAGTAGCAGCAGCATTTACTATCTACAAGATATACTGTATAAATTCTCCAAGACTCCTTAGATAGTACCTTCCAAACCTACGACCACTTCCACCTACAAAGACAAGGGCAATAGATACCTGGGAATATGACCACCCGCAAGCTCCCCTCCAAATTACTCACTATCCTGACTTGGAAATATATTGCCGTTGCTTCAATGTGGCTGGGTCAAGTCCTGGAATTTCTTCCTCAAGGGCATTGTGGGTCAACCTACAGCACATGGACTATAATGGTTCAAGAAGGCAGCTCACCACCACCTTCTCCAGGACAACTAGGAACAGCCAGCAATGTCCATGTCCCATGAGTGAATAAACAAGTCACTCACTATGCTGACATGTAATAATCTTGCCTTTCCTCTACTGTCAAAACCTAGAACCTCCTTCATAAAAGCACTGTAGCTGCTGCTATTTAAGGACTGCAGCAGTTTAAGAAGTCAGCTCCACTGCCTCAAGAAGATTAGATATTGGAATCAAATGCTGCCCTCTCAGTGATGCCTGTATTGCCTTGAACAAGTTAAAAAAGGAAATTCCAATTGATAGTGTTGAGAGACTAACAATAGTTGTTGGTAATTATTATGAGGGTGTTAGTTGTTATTGGGAAAACACCATCAGATTGGAAACAGATCCACACACTTGGTTACCTCTTCAAAAAATTCAATCAAATTGTTAGGTATGACCTCCCTCTGAAAATATCATGCTGATTATTGTTATGAAGGTATGGGTGTACTGTACCTTTAAGAGAGTTATAAGATAGCAGAACTACATTACAGCACCAAGTGTTCTGAATAAGGTAACAATGTAATATTTGGTCGAAAGCTAGATTAGCTGGGTTGCCTGGAAATGACAGGTTTGCATTAGGCCAATTAGTTTAAATTTTACCCCCCAAAATACCAAACTCCAATCATGTTTGAATTTAGTATATTGACAATCTTAAAAGCCAATAACACAATCCAATGCTTTGGGGGTATAAGACCAGGGAAAATTGAACAGTTGGAAGGAGGACTGCCAAGCCAATGACATCTGCAGAGTGCCCAGAGAAACGCTCTCTTAAAGGTACTTTTATTCATCAGTGACCGGTGAAGCATAATCCCTAAGAAGAAGAAAAGACGATACAGGAAGATCCAAATAGAAGATTCGACAGCTGGCTGGTTTTCAAAATTGGAATTTTTGGTAAATCTTAATCAAGGGTTTTATCAGATTAGTATTGTAGAAGGTAAAAGATAGGTTAGAGGAAGGAGGGCTAATGCCCGAAACGTCGATTCTCCTGTTCCCT
Organism: Chiloscyllium plagiosum; assembly: GCF_004010195.1. Lineage (NCBI taxonomy): Eukaryota > Metazoa > Chordata > Chondrichthyes > Orectolobiformes > Hemiscylliidae > Chiloscyllium > Chiloscyllium plagiosum. The sequence goes on from NC_057710.1 coordinate 35,118,915, forward strand.
AGATGCTGCCTGACCTGCTGCGCTTCTCCAGCAACACATTTCCAGCTCTGATCTCCAGCATCTGCAGACCTCATTTTCTCTTCTTAGAGGAAGGAGGTGCAAAGTTGTTAGTTAATTATTCTCTGTTATTCTCTCCAAGTTTCACAGATTACTGCATGGGGTAAATCTCTTCTGTGTTACTGGTTTAAATTAAGCAGGAGGGTTTACCTCATGTCATAATACTATCCCTGATTAAATCTTGCCTCCCCAAATGGAGATTAATTTTCTTCTCTAGAATTTTTCTATAGTTTCCCTATCACTGACGTGAGACTCACTGGTCTCTAATTCCTGGTTTATCTATACCACCCTTCTTGAAAAGTAGAACCACATGAACTGTCTCCAATTCTCTGGCACCATCCCTGTGGCCAGAGATTATTTAAAAGATTTGATCAGAACCCCTGTAATTTCCTTCTTTGCCTCCCATAGCAGCCTGGGATATAACTCATTTGTACCTGGAGATTTGTCTACTTTTAAGCCTTCCAAAATCTCCATACCTCCTCACTTTCTTTGTTGATCTGCTCAAAAACCTCTCAGTTCCTCTTCCTGAATTCTGTACCTACATCCCCTTTTCCTGAGTGAAGACAGTTGTGAAATATTCATTTAACACCCTATCAATATCCTCCAGCTCCACACACAGATTGTCCCCTTGGTCTCTAATAGCCTCTACTCTCTCCTTGGTGGTCCACTTCCCCTTGATATCCTTATCGAATATCTTGGGATTGTCCTTGATCTTACCCACCAAAGTTTTCTCACACCTATTAGTTGCTTTCATATGATCAAACCAGTACTGTCTATACTCTACCACAGCTTCCGTTGAATTGTTTCCTTTGTACCTGTTAAACACCTCTCTTTTCATTCTTATGCTTTCCTGAATTTTACCCCCTACACATCCAGGATTTTCTGGGCTTGTTACTCCTTCATTGGACCCTAAGGGAAACATGTTGGTTCTGTACTCTTCCCAACTCCATTTTGAACACCCCTGCTGTTTTGCGAAATTTTACCCTCAAGCTGCATTCACAGTCTACTTGGCCAGATTCTTGAGTTGAAAAATGTGGTGCCGGAAAAACACAGCAGGCCAGATAGCATCCGAGGAGCAGGAGAATCGATGTTTCCGGCATAAGCCCTTCTTCAGGCCAGATACTTCCAAATTTTAATAAAATATGCCTTCCCCATCCAAAACCCCCCTTTTGAAGACCATCTTTTCCTTTTCCCATAAGAAACTTAAAATCTGTGGTGTTATGGTTATAATCACCAGAATGTTGTCCCACGGACACCTTGAACACTTGTCTGACTTGGTTTAGATTACTTACAGTGTGGAAACAGGCCCTTCAGCCCAACAAGTCCACACTGCCCCGCCAAAGCGCAACCCACCAATTACCTAACACTATGGGCAATTTAGCATAGCCAATTCCCCTGACCTGCACATCTTTGGACTGTGGGAGGAAACCGGAGCACCCGGAGGAAACCCACGCAGACACAGGGAGAATGTGCAAACTCCACACAGTCAGTCGCCTGAGGTGGGAATTGAACCCGGGTCTCTGGCGCTGTGAGGCAGCAGTGCTAACCACTGTGCCGCCCACTTCATTCCTCAGAATTAGCACGAGCACTGCAGCATACCTTGTGGCACCATCTACATGTTTACTTAAAATGCTGAATGCATTCCAAGAAATCTGACCCCTCTAAACTATCCCAATCAAATTTGGAACAGTTGATAACCTCTAATATAAATACCTTATTATCATGTTTACACACCCTATTAAGCATTATAGGCCCCTCTCTTGCCTAGGCAGAAGTGTGTACTGCAGATGCTGTAAATAGAGTGGTGCTGGAAAAGCACAGCAGGTCAGGCAGCATCTGAGGAGCAGGAAAATCAACGTTTCGGGCAAAATCCCTTCATCAGGAAAGCCCTCACTTGCCTGTTGACTGTTTGAGAGCCTATAAGGCATATTTTTTCATTCGTGCGATGTGGATGTCACTGGCTAGCCAGCATTTATTGTCCATCTGTTGCCCTTGAGAAGATGCCCTTGAGCTGTCTTCTTGAAGTGTTGCAGTCCATGTGTTGTCCGTTAGTTCACGGTAACGAGAGAGGGAATTCCAGGATTTTGACCCAGTCAAAGGAATGGCGATAGGTTTCCATGTCAGAATGATGAGTGGTTTGGAGGGGTCGCTGCAGATGATGGTATTCGCATGCAGTGTCTGCTCTTGTCCTTCTAGATTGAAGTGGCCATACGTTTGGAAGGTGCTGTCTGAGAATCTTTGGTGAATTTCTAGAGTGCGTATTGTGGATAGTATACACTGCTGCTACTGAAGGTCGATGGTGGAGGGAGTGGATGCTTAATGAGGCTAAATTCACTCTGCCTTGTTGCCCTGACGAAAGAATTCGGTATCCCTATTGAATTAATAATGGTGTTCCCTTCCCTGCTCCCAACAGCACTAACAAACCTAACAATAACGTTGTTGAACAGATATTTTGTGTCACTTCACTAGAGACAATAGAAGTTGCAATCTGGAAATAACTCTAAATCGGGAAACTCAAGAAAATTACAATTACCAGGGAAGTTGTACCGAGTAAATTGTAGGAATTGTGAGTTGTCAAGCTCTCAAGTGGATTCCTTCCTACGGTTTTAAAAATAATGGCAAGTGGAATAGTTAACATTTTGGTTTTATTTTCCAAAACTTGTGGTTCAATGAACATTCCTTTAGGTGCTCATACAACTCCTCGAATAAGAAAAGGGAGGGAGACAGAAAGCAGGACACTGCAGGTCAGTTCACTCAACATTTGTCATTGAGAAAACATCACAAGTGATGTGATATTATAACAGCATTTGAATAAATTCAAGGTAATCAGGCAGAGCCAACTTAGTTTTGCCTAAAGAAATCAAGTTCAGCTAATTTATTGGAGTCCTTTGAAGTAGCAACTTGTGCTGTAGATAAAGGGGAAACTAGTGGGTGTACTGTTAATTTCCAGAAGGAATTTGGTAAGGTTCCACATCAAAGTTAATTGCAGAAAATAAAAGCCTATGTTGTGGGGTAACATATTGGCATGGATAGGAGATTGACTGGCTATCAGGAAGCAGAGTGTAGGAATAAATGGGTTTTTATTAGATTGGCAGGATGATGAGGGAGATACTAAACAAGTATTTTGCATCAATGTTTATTGTGGAGAAGGACATGGAAAATATAGAATGTGGGGAAATAGATGGTGACATCTTGAAAAATGTCCAAATTGTAGAGGATGTGGTACTGGATATCTTGAAACACATAAAAGTGGATAAATCCCCAGGACCTGATCAGGTGTACCCTAGAATGAAGTGGGAAGCTAGTAAAGTGATTGCTGGGCAAAAATGGGGTAAAAACAATGACTGCAGATGCTGGAAACCAGATTCTGGATTAGTAGTGTTGGAAAAGCACAGCAGTTCAGGCAGCATACGAGGCGCAGTAAAATCGATGTTTCGGGCAAAAGCCCTTCATCAGGAATCCAGGCAGAGTGCCTGAAGGGTGGAGCCCCTTGCTGGGCCCCTTGCTGAGATATTTTTATTATCAATAATCACAGGTGAGGTGCCAGAAGACTGGAGGTTGGCTAATGTAGTGCCACTATTTGAGAAAGGTGGTAAGGACAAGCCAGGGAACTATAGACCAGTGAGCCTGATGTTGGTTGTGGGAACGTTGTTGGATGGAATCCTGAGAGGCAGGATGTATATGTATTTGGAAAGGCAAGGACTGATTAGGGATAGTCAATATTGCTTTGTGCATGGGAAATCATCTCTCACTAAACTTGATTGAGTTTTGAAGAAGTAACAAAGAGGATTGATGAGAGCAGAGCGGTAGATGTGATTTATATGGACTTCAGTAAGGCATTTGACAAGGTTAGATCTCATGGAATACAGGGAGAACTAGCCATTTGGATACAGAACTGGCTCAAAGGTAGAAGACAAAGGGTGGTGGTGGAGGGTTGTTTTTCAGACTGGAGGCCTGTGACCAGTGGTGTGCCATAAGGATCGGTGCTGGGTCCACTACTTTTCATCATTTATATAAATGATTTGGATGTGAACATGGGAGACATAGTTAGTAAGTTTGTAGATGACACCAAAATTGGAGGTGTGGTGGACAGTGAAGGGTTACCTCAGATTACAACGGGATCTTGATCAGATGGGCCAATGGGCTGAGAAGTGGCAGATGGAGTTTAATTGAGATAAATGTGAGTTGCTGCATTTTGGAAAAGCAAATCCTAGCAGGACTTATACACTTAATGGTAAGGTCCTAGGGAGTGTTGCTGAACGCAGAGACCTTGGAGCGCAGGCTCATAGCTCCTTGAAAGTAGAATCACAGGTAGATAGGATTGTGAAGAAGGCATTTGGTATGCCTTCCTTTATTGGTCAGAGTATTGAGTATAGAAGTTGAGAGGTCATGTTGCAGCTGTACAGAACATTGGTTAGGCACTTTTGGAATATTGCGTGCATCTGGTCTCCTTCCTATTGGAAACTTGAAAGGGTTCAGAAAAGATTTACAAAGATGTTGCCAGGGTTAGAGGATTTGAGCTACAGGGAGAGGCTGAATAGGCTGGGGCTGTTTTCCCTGGAGCATCAATGGCTAAGGGGTGACCTTATAGAGGTTTATAAAATCATGACGGGCATGGATTGGATAAATATACAAAGTTTTTTTCCCTGGGCTGGGGGAGTCAGAACTAGAGGGCTTAGGTTTATGGTGAGAGGGGTAAGATATAAAAGGGACCTAAGGGACAACTTTTTCACTCAGAGCTATTCGTCTATGAAATGAGCTGCCAGAGGAAGTGGTGGAGGCTAGCACAATTACAGCATTTAAAAGGCATCTATGGGTGTATGAATGGGAAGAGTTTTGAGGGATATGGGCCAGGTGCCAGCAGGTGGGACTAGATTGGGTTGGGATATCTGGTCGGCACGGACAGGTTGGACTGAAGGGTCTGTTTCCGTGCTGTATATCTCGATGACTCTATGACTCTATGTCATAAATGATGTGTCACAGGGATTAGTGCTAGGGCTTATATAAATGACTGGAATGAAGAGACCAAAGGTATGGTATCTCCAATTGCAAATTACATAAAGGTAGGTAGGAAGGTGAGTTGTGAATGGGACATAAGACCATAAAACCATAAGATATGGGAGCAGAAATTAGGCCATTTAGCCCATCAAGTCTGCACCACCATTCAATCATGGCTGATAAATTTCTCATTCCCATTCTCCCGTTTTCTTCCCATAACCCATAATCCATTTGATATTCAGGAACTCATCTATCTCCGTCTTAAATATCCTCAATGAACTGGCCTCCACAGCCTTCATGTGGATTCCATGGATTCACCACTCTCTGGTTGAAGAAGTTTCTCCTTATCTCCATTCTAAAAGGTCTTCCCTTTATTCTAAGTCTGTGCCCTCACGTCGTAGTTTCTCCTACCAATGGAAAAATCTTCCCAACATCTACTCTGTCCATGCCATAGAGCATTCTGTATGTTTCAATTAGATCAGCCCTCATCCTTCTAAACTCTCAAGTATAACCCAAAGTCCTCAAATGTTCCTCATATATTAAGCTTTTCATTCATGTGACCTTTTGGACGGCATGGTGGCTCAATGGTTAGTGCTGCTGCCTCACAGCACCAGGGACCCGAGTTCAATTCCAGCCTGGGACAACTGTCTGTGTGAAGTTTGTACATTCTCCCCGTGTCTGCGTGAGTTTCCTCGGTGTGCTCCGGTTTCCTCCCACAGTCCAAAGGTGTGCAGATTAGGTGAATTGGCCATGCTAAATTGCCCATAGTGTTCAGGGATGTGTAGGTTAGTTACATTAGTCATGGAAAATGTATAGTAATAGGGGAGGGTAATCAGTCTGGGTGGGATACTCTTTGGAAGATCAGTGTGGAACTTTTGGGCTGAAGGGCCTGTTTCCACACTGTAGGATTCTAATTCTTATTCAAATTCATTCTCCTGAACCTCCGCTGAACATGCTCCAGAGCCATTACATTCTTCCTGAGATATGGGGCTAAAGGCTGCTCACAATATTCCAAATGTGGTCTGACCAGAGCCTCATAGAGCCTCAGAGGTTAATCCCTGCTTTTATATTCTAGTCCTCTCAAAATAAATGCCATAATTGCATTTGCCTTCCTAATTACCAACTCAACCTATACCTTGGGATAATCCTGGACTAAAAACTCTCTCAAGTCTCTTTGCACTTCAGATTCCTGAATTTTCTCCCCATTTACAAAATATGCCTCTATTCTTCTTATCAAAGTATATAAACTCACACTTTCCCATATTGTACTTCATCTGCCAATTTTTTGCTCACTCTCCCGACATGTCCAAATCCTTGAGCAGCCTCCCTGTCTCCTCACTATCTGTCCCTCTACCTATTTGCAAACCTAGCCAGAATGCCCTCAGTTCCTTCATCTAGATCATTAATGTATAAAGTGAAAAGTTGTGATCCGAACACTGAGCCTTGTGGAATACCACTTGTTACCAGTTGCCATCCTGAGTAGGACCCCTTTTATCCCCACTGTCTGCTTTCTGCCAGACAGACAGGCTAGCATCTTGCCTCAGGAAGGGGGCATAAGCAAAATTAAGAATGAAATTGTGAGAGTTGGGTTTAAAAATTCCTCATTTACGCAATATACAAGCACTCTGTGACTAGTCTGAAACCTTAACAGTCATAACAATAGAAGCCTGGAGTCAGCAGTTTTACCCATTATATAAACTGGAAGATTTTCTTTCACTGTACTCTTCAGCCTCGGTTTAGTATCTGTGAATCTGTGGAATACTATTGGTACTTTAATACCATTCATCTTCACAACGTTTTCTTCACTCAGGGAATGATGGATGAGTGTGTGCGGAATATTCCCATCCTTCACAGGAGCCTATGTAACTTTTACATTGGTACTTGTTCAGGCTAAGTTTCAGGAAGCCATTTTATTGTACATTTAAGAAAGAAAAATAGAATTTGCATTTATAAAGTGCTTCCAACAATTTTTGAACATTCCAAAGCATTTTGAAGTTAAAATACTTTTGAAGAATAGCTGTTATTGTAATAGATAACACAGCAGACAGTGCACCAGCGTACAGCAGCATGTCACAAACTTCAATAAAATGCATGACTAGTTCATCTGTTTCAGGTATTGGTCGAGGCATTCTTCAGCTTTTCTCTCAACAGTCATCTTTTATAAACATTGTGCAAAAATGACCCAGACCTTAATTGTGCAAACACCAGGAGCTAGTTCTTGCAAAGCTAAACTGCAGAAATATAACCTAAAGGAGTGCTTATATAACAACAGCTGTAGGATTCATTTGATCTATTCAGTTCCCATTCTTGACTGTTCTTTAGAATATGTCGAGAGTGTGGTGCTGGAAAAGCGCAGCAGGTCAGGCAGCATCCAAGAAGCATTGACTTTTGGGCACAAGGGCTGCTCCTCGGATGCTGCCTGACCTGCTGTGCTTTTCCAGCACCACCCTCTCGACTCTGATCACCAGTATCTGCAGTCCTCACCTTCTCCCTGTTCTTTTGAATAGTCACCTAAGAAAGGAATTTTCAAGCTTGTGATCCTGAAAAAAAACTTGCCACATTACTTTATAATATTTACCATTCCACATGCTAATCAGAAGAATCTATATACAGAAGCAAATAGTTCTGTATTTCAAAATAAATTGTAGGAAGATTTACAGCTCACTTAATAATTATGATAATGTCAAAAGGTGGCACTTTCCTTTATGGTATCACTGCAAAATAAGAGAGGATATTGTAAAACTATTTAAAACAATGTCTGCCACCAGTACAAGTGTTTGGACATTTATAACAAACAGTTTTGAGCGAAGTAAGCATGTGAAAATACAGAATGCATTTCGAGTGAAGACTTCTTAAAACATGTTGCTGCTTTAGATGCAAAATATCATTTTGTAGTCTATTGTCTAAAGGTTAATTATGTACAGAAATAAAGAAAAAAAAACATTGGTATTCAGTACATGGACAGTTTGATCTAAAAACATGATAAAGCTGGAATCCACCTTCATCCTAGAATAAGGTGCATCTTGACTCTAAAACTAGATATGAATCACTGAATCTAATGTCTTGCCAAAGCGATGTTAAATTAAGTACCTGCCCACTCTCCAACTAAAAAAAACAATTCTGTTCATTCATATTTGCAATTGGGTCTGGGAGAATGGAGACTGAACCTAATTGCCTTTGGTTGCTGACTGATATTGCAATTACTGCATGCTTCAGCTTCAGGGTTAATGTGCCTGCAATTCCATTTGCAGCTCTCAGTTGTACATCAAAGACAAGTCATAGCACGTTAAATAGTTTGGAATCAAGATCACTGGGACATGTTTCTGTGCACTTGTTTCAAGAAAACTTAATGCTAAACAGCCAAGTAATTAAAAGGCTTTTCTTCTAATTGCAGCATTTGGGGAAAGGGGAGAGAAGCAAAAATAGACTCTAGAAATTCACTTGGAGCTGCATTTCTTATTGCCACAATGGGGACTCATCCTTTTCATTGTGTACCAGAGAAAGGGAGGATAATAGTTTTAATTCAGAATATTGGCAAGGGATGAGAATCAAGCATAGTTCAAAAATGGTATCACTTTTTTTTTCAATTTGAAGAAGGAATGCTGGTATTTGGGGATGTGCTCTTCTCCCAAAAGAAACCTGACCTTTTCTGACTTGCTGCAAAAGTATGCGGAAAATATGTTTTGTAACCCCTCCAGGGGTTATTCCATAGCTGAACTCCAAATAAACAAAAAATTGCCTTTTTCTTTCAAGCAGTCAAGTTGGTATTGGTTTCTGAATATGCTTTTATTTCTGTAAAATGGAAGAAATATTCTGTTAAACTGGATAAATTTATGGCAATGGTTTGTTAATTAGACATAGTAATCAACAATGATGTAGTTTCTCATTTTGCAACTTCCTTACATGATTTATTGAATGCAAATAAAGCATTAATTATTTCTATAATTGAATTGACACAAATTAGAATTAAAATGTTTATTTATCTATGCTTGTTGTCCTTTTGCCCTGCTCTGTTGTATAAGTGGTAAGGGTTTGAAAGAATTAAGTAACGTCCAACTTGGTGAGGTCACATGGAATTGGGCAAGAGAATAGCTTTGGATCTTGAAGGAAAAAAGAAGTAACATCAAAGTCCAACTGATAGTATCAGTAAATATAGTGTATAGGGCCAAACTTTCCCCTCCCTGGTGTGGATTGAGAAATAATGGGAAAATACAGAGACTTGGTGGAAACTATGCTCCAATTGCTGGACAGAAACTTGATGGCAACAATTCCTGATATGAAAATCAGAGCAGTCATCTGGTGTATCTACTTCGTAGGTTGGTCCTCCAGCCATCCATCCATCATAGACAGCAGACATCACCATCTCATGGCACACTCCATGGGCAGTAACCTGTACCACCTAATCATGGAAGCTGACATCCGGCATGTACTCAGTGGCTCAGTGATTAGCACTCTACCTCACAGTGCCATGGACCGATGCCATCCTCAGGGGAGTTTGTCTCCCCGTGTCTGTGTGGGTTTCTTCCCACAGTCCAAAGATGTGCAGGTTAGTTAGATTGGCAATGATAAATTTTCAAGATTAGAGTGGTGCTTGAAAAGCACAGCAGGTCAGGCAGCGTCCGAGGAGCAGGAAAATCAAAGTTTTGATTTCCTGATGAAGGGCTTTTGCCCGAAACATTGATTTTCCTGCTCCCCAGATGCTGCCTGACCTGCTGTGATTTTCCAGTACTACTCTAATCTTGACTCTAATCTCCAGCATCTGCAGTCCTCACTTTTGCCCAATGATAAATTGTCCATAGTGCCCTGAGACGAGCAGGCTAGGTGGATTAGCCATAGGGAAATGGGAATTACATGGATAGATAGATGGTTTGTATGTGGGTGGATGCTGTTCAGATGGTTGGTGCAGACTCGATAGGCCAAATGGCCTCTTTCTGTACTGTCAGGATTCTATATACTGGCATCTCTTCATGCTCATGGCACATCACCAAACCACTTACAATATGGTTTTGCATTACAATGTTGCATTTAAGAGCACATGGTCACTTTACATTGCAATGCTGTTACCAGAGTAGCTTGCATGCAGGCACTTATCTTAGGTATTCATATAGGATGCATTTCTGGTTCTTTGCTTGATCTTAAGGTTCACTCACTTTGTGTCTACTTGGATGCTCACAGTATCTCTGCCTTGCCCTGCCCTGCCTTTTCGTGCTCTGCCTCCTCAACTGGAACTTAACGGCACAGTGTACCTTTTTAGCACAGACACAAAGCCAAGCAGCTTGCTGTGGTTGTCAGCATTCATAAATCAAAAGGGCAGACATGCTGCTGTATGACACTGTACTACATTAATCTCATACCTGCGTCATGTACCAACAGCATATGCAGCAAATACACTGCCTGTGTTTCAACAAGTCAGCCATTCTTAAAGTCCAGGGGCAATAACCCTCAGTCACCTCAAGGGAGACAACATTTAGGAAGGTGGGTCCCTGCACTGTAAGTCAAATGCAACATCCAGTTTCAGTTTAAGGGCTTGGACATAATCAGTTGGCCACTTTGGGTAGTCAGTCAGGGAATGTATCACTACAGTTCAGGGAATGGACCATGGTCAGTCCTGAAGGTCCAGTGCAAGCAGTTGAGAAAGTCTCAGCAAAGTCATCTGGCCACTCATCAAATGGGGCTATCTGTCCAAATTAGTCAGGAATGGACCACAGTTGGTCATGGGGTTCAGCTCAATGAAAGTCAATGGGGTTATCAGGAGTCCCTGCTGTGGTAGAGAAGTGGAGGAAGTCAATTCTGGGAATTGGAAGCAGCGCACTGAGATGCAAAGGGAACAATAATTGTGAAGAGGGGAGATACAACATGAAGGATATTATTGGAGAGGGTTCAGAAAAAATTGACTTGGATGTTGTTGTTTGAGTTATAACAATAGGCTGGGACTTCTTTCACTGACATGTTGGAGGTTGAGGAGTTTATTAAATCATGAAGAGCATAGATAAGGTGAATAACAAAGGTCTTTTCCCTAGGGTGGGGGAGTTCAAATCAAGGTGGTATAATTTTAAGCTGAGAGGAGAAAGATTTAAAAGGGACCTGAGGGGCAACCTTTTCACACAGGGGGTGTTTTGTATGTAAAATGAACTGCTAGTGGAAGTGGTAGATGCAGGTACAATTACAACATTTGAAAGACATTTGATTGATATATGATTTGGAAAGGTTTAGCAGGATATGAGCCAAATGCAGGCAAATGGGACTACTTTATATTGCGAAACTTGGTCGGCATGGATGAGCTGGACCGAAGGGTCTGGTTCTGTGCTGTAAAATTCTGTGAAGGGGTGTACAAAGTTAAAAATCAGATAACACCAGATTATAGTCCAACAGGTTTATTTGGAAGCACTAGCTTCCAGAGTGCCACTCCTTCATCAGGTGGTTGACAACTGGAGCAGCTCTCCGAAAGCTAGTGCTTCCAAATAAACCTGTTGGTCTATAACCTGGTGTTGTGTGATTTTTAACCTTGTACACCCCAGTCCAACACTGGCATCTCCAAATCATGTCTATTAAGAGGTAAACAATAGTGTATTGGAGAACATGGGCTACCTTGAGCGAGATCATCAATGGTCATAAGCACCTTTGACGCAACAGAGGAACAGTGCAGCACAATGCTTCATGTGACTAAACATTATAGACTGAATCATGCTACATTGAGACAGCCATATCATAACACAGTTAACTTCATCAATAGAAAAAGGTCAATGTGCAAGTCATCTCTGACTCTCAGTGTGACATCTTGAAGTCTATGCCAGGAGCTCTGGAATGATATCAAATCCTAAAAATCTTTAGTGTCTTGTTTCAACTCAAGGGATGGATTCTTTCCAAGGATGGTTACTGGAAGATGAGGGTTACTCTCTGTGACCGTGACTGATGATTCCATTGTAGAAACCCCTGACTGAGGTGAATATATGGCTTTTGCCCGAAACATCGATTTTACTGCTTCTCGGATGCTGCCTGAACTGCTGTGCTCTTCCAGCACCACTAATCCAGAATATATATAACGTAGCCTGCTCTTCCACAAGGGCCATGGTGAAGCAGACAGTTGGCTTCCTGATGAAGTGGTTTTGTTATTTTTGGATCAGTCTGGGGAACCTTGCTGTACAGAGTATGTTGCATTATCCTGACGTACTGTACTCTGCAGAACTGGAGCAGACATAAGGGGATGTGACTAACTCTGAAGAGCTGTGAGACAGCAGTCCTCCTCCAAGAAAGATTGAGAAGGAGAAATGTCACCTTCCGCATGATAGTGTACAGCAGCATCAAGTGCAATCAGTCAGATAGGACTTAATTGACACCCAGATCCTGTAGATGGCTTTGGAGACGCTCACAAGACAAGCAGTACCTGTCTACAGTATTCCCAGAGGTAAATGCAGCTTCTATTTAGTAGAATCCCAACGGTGTGGAACCAGGCCATTCAGCCCACCACGTCCTCATTGATCCTCCGAAGGGCATTCCACCCAGACCCACCCCATCAACCCACATTTTCACATGGCTAATCCACCTAGCCTGCACCTCCCTGGATACTATGGATAATTTTGCATAGCCAATCCACCTAACCTGCACATCTTTGGACTATGGAAAGAAACCCACACAGCCACAGGGAGAATGTGAAAACTCCACCCAAGGGCAGAATCAAACCTGAGCCCTGATACTGTAAGTGCTGACCACTGAGCCACCTTGCCACCCGATTTATTTGTTTATGCTTCATTTTGACTTGCTAAAAGTGAATGTTTTCAACTGTTTGAAGTTCTTTCCAGTATGTGCTGATCTCATAATGTGCATTGAGCAGACGTTAGGTTAACCTGGATGCTGGGGAAATAGTAGCACTCCCTTAGACAGGGTGCTAATAAGGGATGATGCTAATGCTGGGTAAGCTGTGTAGCTAGTTTCCTGCAAAGTAAAATGTTTACAGATGTGCAGTAGTATTTATGATAAGCTATCAACTGTGTCACCGACATACCCTGAGAAGTGTTTGTTTTTGCTTCTGTCCCTCCACGTGCACAATAAAAGGCATCGTCTGACTGGCGGCATGTGAGCTTGTACATGGCTAAACTTTAAAACATTTTAAAACACTGGGATGGAAACCATGTGGTCCCAGTGCTTTCTCACACTTTAGTCCATAATTTTCTTTTCTATGATTGTTTTGCTTACATTAATTTTGTTATAAACCCACCCCTCCAATATTGATTTCCTTAGGGTCTACAGAATGTTGAACTCTTCAGTGATTAAAAACTGAAACAAAATAGTTATTGAACATGGCTATCATTTCCTTATTTTATTGACAATATCAGCAGTTTTCAAGGACTGTACATTGTTCCTGGTCATCATTTTATCCCTTTCATGAATGTAAATGTTTTTAGTGATTTTGATATTGTTAGAAATGGGGAAAAGTGTTGTTTTTGCAGATATACAAAAAGCATACAGAAAAGTGGTACAGCAAGAGAACCAATAACCCTGCAGGTATTTAGGGAAGAGTATCTCTACTTTTCAGTGTCTAATTGTGGTTAATTAAATACTAACTTTGGTGTGTAATTATTATAGCAAATAAGTTCTTTTTAAAAATTATGTTTTCAGCAAAAAGCTGAGATAACCAAAATGCTTGGGCTATACAAAATGATACAAGTTAATGAAATGTCCGAGGTTGGAATGTACCAGCAGAATTGATACAAAATGTTAAACCAGATCTTGATGTACTGTTGACAAAATAATGTGTGTGTCAGCACTTACAGAGAGGAAGGTTGCCAACTTGGGGAAGGGGGAAGTAATAAGGATGGAGCGCAGCTGGGCAGTGGTATGGCACAGTAAGAGAGATTGGGTAATTAGGAGTCTGGAGAGATGACCTCACTCAGCTCAAAGGGTATAACTGTACACTAACCTGAGTTCTAATTTGCTCATTTGCTTGTGCATTTGATGCCCTTTCTTGCAAGATCGTAGAATAAATTGTCTTGTTTTCAGTTTTGGTGGTCTCGTCTAAATTTTATTGAACTTGTTTCTAACGGATTTGGGGGCTCGTCTGGGATCCCAAGCTCTGGTCGCTTGGCATTCTTGGAGAAACGGAGAAGGTGCATCTCGCTGATTTCGGCGATCTCTAGTTTCCCCTTGTTGCCAAGGCGGCTTTGGGCGAGCAAGATCCGGACTGAGACCCTGGAAACAAGACGGGTTGAGACGCGGCGGGTTCAGTCGGGTAACTCTTGTGCACAGGACCCGGGTAAGAAAAAGGTCTTGAATAAGTATTTTCCGGGCGACCGGGGTAGACAACGGTATTTGCTGCTATCACCGCGGGGCAGAGAACACTGATACACGGCGGGTCGGGTAACTCTTTTATACACAAAACCCGGGTAAGATATATTTGTATATCTCCAGGCAACCGGGGCAAGCAACGGTTGTTGCTGCCATTGCCATGGACTGGCGTGCGGCAGGTTTCGTTGGGTAACATTTGTGTACAGAAGACCCGGGCAAGATATATTTGTATATCTCTGGGTGACCGGGGCCATGGGACAGGGCACACTGACACGCGGTGGGTTTGGTCAGGACAACTCTTGTGTATAGTGTATACAAGACCCAGGCAACTGGGCGAACCAGGGTGAGCAGTGATAGTGGTCTGGATAAGCAACAGTGGTTACTGGGTAAGCAACAATGGTTGCTGCCGGGTATTGCCGCGGGATGGAGCGCATTTGACCAGGTAACTCTTGTGCACAGATCAAGGTATGAAAACGGACCTTTAAGTATTACCTTGGTGGTTGGGATGACCTTGGTGGTCGGGGTTACCTTAGGTGGTCGGGGACGTACGAGAAGTACGGGACGTACGAGTAGTACGGGAAATTGGCAACTTTTAAAATAAAGTGTTTAATTGGATAGATTAATCTGATGAGTAAGATGTCTACCGGATTCGATCACCCAGCCTTAGACCGGTTGTTAAGAGGGGAACATCCCCCACCCGAAGGTCAGGACCCTGAAGTGGGTGTGGAAGAAGGTGACACCGGACCTCAGTAAGGTTAATTAAATTACATAAAGAAACGGCCGAGTATTAAAATGGGAAATAAGAATAGTTGTTTAAGTGTCGAAGGGGACATGAGAGGGACATCCGAGGACCACATCCCAATGGACAGTCCTTTGGGAAAAATGTTAAGAGATTGGAAGTACAATCCTCGGACGCGAGGAAAGGATAAAAAACAAATGATAAAATGTAAATGACAAACAGCCTTACAGTCAGGAGGAATCAGATTATGCTTCGTGTCAGAAGGGCTAGTAGCTGAAGGGCTACTGAGGGTGCACTTCGTAACTAGCACAGATCGGACGAAGACTGGGTTTGTAAATATCTGAATTTATATGTCAATGTGCGAGAGAGAGAGAGAATGAAAAGAGCTGTACAGCTGGTAGGAAGTTTAACCCTTTGTGATTTGGTTTGAGTGAACATTTGTTTGTTGGTGATTGAATGTTTGTGCTTTGTTCCCTGGAGTTTGAGATCCGGGATTGTTTTGAATCTGATTTCTATTATGGAAATTTTAACATGATTTCTTTTAAGATTAAGGAAATAAAATGTTAACTCCTGCTCTTTTTACAGATCATGACTGCCTTACTATCAGTTTCTAACTAATCTCTTTTATCATTACATAAAAGCGATTTATGGAGGACAGTTGAAGTTTTAACTTGAATAGATAAATCCTTTTTAAAGCAGCTCTGGTTATTTCATGACCTATAGCATTGTAATTGAGCAATGACTGGTCAGGACTACTTGGGAGGACTAGTTTTGGATTTGAATCGGGGGACTGGAACCAGGTGATTGTGGTGGATTTCAGAGTTGGGAACTGTGTGCATTTTGCATTTTGAATATTAAACACTGATTAAATGAATTTATAAAATATAAATATATATTTACAAGTAAGATTCCAAAATGTATAGTTAGGAACAGGCTTTATAGAAAAGCAAGCATAAATTGATAAATTGAATTTGAGATTACAGGGAGCAAGAAATATTGCAATATTTCTTTAAAAAGTCAAGGTCTAATCAAGACATTGGGTGATGAGGAATGGCCATGAGGTTGCCCTAAAGCTGTTCAGTTGGTTAAATCGGCTCAGCAATTGATCTGGCAAAGTAACATGAGAAGCAGAAACAGAAGGCAAGAATAATGATAAGCCACGGTTGATGAGGTAATAAGGAAAAGGACAAAACTAAAAGGATAAGGAAACTGGAATGGTGGCGGGCAGTATGTTGAAAATAAGGGGAGGAGAAGGGATCGGGGAGGAGATGTTAAGGGGTCTGTTAGACAGGAACAAGGATCAAAGTAGAAATCCCCACAGGCGGGGTGTTATTACTGTGGAAAGACAGGTCACTTTAAGAGAGAGTGTCCAGATCCGAAAAAGGAACTAAAGGCAGTGCCGTTTATGAACCTTGATGGAAAATAGGGGTGTCAGGAGTTCCTGCCCCCGGGGACCCACCAGGAATCTTTGATAAATTTAAAGGTGGGACCTTACAAAGAGGACGTAGTTTTCCTAGTCGATACGGGAGCAGCAAGGTCATCCTTAAATTTTAAACCCAAGGGATTGGGAACAAAAAAAAAGGTAATCGGATTATGGCAACAGTTTTGTGATGAAGAATCAGTTTTGCGTTCATGACGAGATATTGCCACCAAATTGGGGATTGAATTAACTACAAAAGGTCCTAAATATTAATTATTAATTATATATTATATAATTCAATTGTGTTAGCCTGAATCAATATTAATTGGCAGGATTCCTTCATACATTCTCAATTA
Source organism: Chiloscyllium plagiosum (assembly GCF_004010195.1). Classification (NCBI taxonomy): domain Eukaryota; kingdom Metazoa; phylum Chordata; class Chondrichthyes; order Orectolobiformes; family Hemiscylliidae; genus Chiloscyllium; species Chiloscyllium plagiosum. Next base: position 35,135,767 of record NC_057710.1, read on the forward strand.
CCTGTCATATTGATTCATGGTTAATTTAAAACATGACTGCATTAATTCATTGTTAATTAAAGAACGGAAAGCTACATTCCTGGCCAGAGTGTGTGCAGGCAGTGGCAGCAATAGCCTTATTGGTAGAGGAGAGTCGGAAACTTATTTTAGTGGTCAGCACCCCACATCAGGTACGGTCAGGAGAAGAAAGGGGCATGATTAGAAGAGCTGCTCTGAGGGAATGGAAAAGAGACATCCGGTGGGTGAGGGAGTGATACCAGCCAAAAACAAATTCCCCAATATGGACCACGTTGGAAGGATATGGATGAACACGATAGAGGAAAAATGAGGGACTTTCGAGAAATGGTCATTTTGGGTATTAAAGTGGCGGCACCTAGATCTCAGAATTTTATGAAAGCCTTTGAAGTGAGACAGGCAGTTTCGTTGATGACTTTTGATGAAGATTAGGGGAGTCAGGGGTTCCCTCCTGGAGACCCACCGGGAACCCTTGATAAATTTAAAGGTGGGACCTGAAGGAGAGGAAACGGTATTTTTAGTGGATACGGGAGCAGCACGATCATCCCTAAGCTTTAGACCTAGCGGTGTTAAATTAACTAACAAAGATCTCAAGGTTTCTGGAGTAAAAGGCAAAGAATTCTTAAATCAGAATGCAGGACAATGGCTCACAGACTCTAGGATCTTGAAATATGAGACAATCTTAATAGAACAGGATGACCTTGTGTTAGTCACAGACAGTTGCTTGACTCCAGCTGCATTTCTGTGGCAGAGAAAGGGGGGTGGCCCCTGGCAACCCAGAACATGACTGTCTTGATATTACTGAATATCAGACTAAAGTGCGAATGAACTTAAGAGACGTACCGTCGCATGCGAGAGCTCGGTTGTTTATCGATGGGTCCTCCCAGATGATTGAGGGTAAAAAGCACAATGAATATACTGTAGTAGACGGGATAAAGGCGTCCGAGGATTGTAGAGGTCAGTGTGCCAGACTACCACTGCGCCCCCTTTATCTGCTGGCTTGATGGGGAGGTTGGGATTGGAGCAGAGAGATTGGAGGGCTGCGCGTTGTGAGGGTGAGAAGTTGGAGTGGGGGAGGGGGGTAGACAGGTTGAGGCGGTTAATGTCCCGGCAGCAGTTGGAAATGAAGAGGTCGAGGGCAGGTAATAGGCCAGTGTGGGGTGTCCAGGTGGATGCAGTGTGTTGGAGGTGGGCGAAGGGATCCTCGGAAGGTGGGCGGGAATCCTGATTGTGAAAGTAAGCTCGGAGGCGGAGGCGACGGAAGAATTGTTCGACGTCACGGCGTGTATTAAATTCATTGATGTGTGGACGGAGGGGGTGTGCTCCCGTGAGGAGTTTGAGCAACTCATCAACTTCACCAACACATTCCACCCTGACCTTAAATTTACCTGGACCATCTCTGACACCTCCCTCCCCTTCCTGGTCCGAGAGGTCTCTGACCATCTGTTGTGGACACTACTCCCAAACTACGGCACTGCAAGGGCAGGGGTAGAGATACATAAACTGGCAGATGCCCTTGAGAAATTAATTAATAATACCGCCGACGTAATGGGAGAAACTAAGTCTCAAATATCGGCCATAGCCACCGAAATGATTGCCACAAGACTAACAGCCTTACAGAATCAAATGGCTCTAGACTATCTCTTGGCCGAAAAAGGGGGAACCTGTGTATGATTGGTAAGGAATGCTGCACCTTCATCCCAGACGCCTCTTCCCTAGTGAAAGATAAGGCAGAAATAGTAAAGAAAAAGATAAATAATATAAAAGAAATTGAGGATAAACTTCAAAAAGATGAGAAATGGGGACTGACCGGTTGGGGAAAATGGTTAGCTAATTTAGGCATTTATGTATTACTGATAATAATAGGTTTAATTATAGGATTTAACGTGTTAAAGTGGATAATGAGTAAGTTGATAATGTCCTTAGGAGGACAACAATCAATGATGGTCATGACAAAATAAGCGCACAAGAAAGAGAGAGTAATAGATTACTCCTAGAGTTTGAAAAAAAAACAGACTTAGGAGAGCAGAACTGGCAAGATTGTGAACCTCTACACCTTAGGGTGAAAAGAGGGCAGAAAATAAAAATTGCAAAAACAACAAATGGTAAAAGAAAAGAAATGGGGGAGTTGTTAGAATTGGGGAAAAGTGTTGTTTTTGCAGATATAGAAAAAGCATACAGAAAAGGGGTACAGCAAGAGAACTATTAACTCTGCAGGTATTTAGGGAAGAGTATCTCTACTTTTCAGTGTATAATTGTGGTTAATTAAATACTAACTTTGGTGTGTAATTATTATAGCAAATAAGTTCTTTTTAAAAATTATGTTTTCAGCAAAAAACTGAGATAACCAAAATGCTTGGGCTATACAAAATGATACAAGTTAATGAAATGTCCGAGGATAGGGTGGAGCGCAGCTGGGCAGTGGTATGGCACAGTAAGAGAGATTGGGTAATTAGTAGTCTGGAGAGATGACCTCACTCAGCTCAAAGGGTATAACTGTACACTAACCTGAGTTCTAATTTGCTTTCATTTGCTTATGCAATTGAAGCCCTTACTTACAAGTTCGTAATAAATTGTCTTGTTTTCAGCTTTGGTGGTCACGTCTAAATTTTATTGATTTTTGTTTCTAACAATACCACTCAGAAACATCTTTACGTACTTCGTTTTGGCTGGTTTTATTTGTTTTTTCAAAAGGTTTTATTGTTTTTTATGTTATGCTTACTTGCTTAATCTGTGTTTTCTTACAACTTTGTGCACTTTTTATTTTAGTTTCATGTTGTCTTTTATCGATTTAATGATCCATGTATTTCTTTTGGCAAGTCGACTGTTTTGAGTGGGTGGTCTTGGGGGAGGTCAGATATCTTATTTCACTATAAATATGTCGGTTGAGTCTAAGATGACTCTGATGGAATTTTTGTTTGAATCTGCTTGTTAACCTCCATTGCTTTCTCTTTCCCTCCGAGGGTCTGATAAGGTCTTTTTTGCCTTTTGGTCTGAGTACCATTACCATTTGTTCCACTTGGTCTTACTCCCCATTTGTTACAACACAAAACACACCATTGTTCTAACACCATTTAGTTCTGAAATGGAATCACATTACACTTGAAACATTAACCCTGTTTCTCTCTCCACAGATGCGACTGGACCTACTGAGTTTCTCCAGCACTTTCTATTTGTATTTCAGATCTCCAGCATTTCTGCAGGGTGGCGATGGCATTATGGTATAATCCAGAGACCCTATTAATGTTCTAGGAACCTGGATTCGAATCCCAGCACAGCCAATTGCGGAATTCAAAAAGCCAATTAAAAGTATAATGATACATGTGAAATTGCTGTTGATTGTTTTAACAGCCCATTGGTTTATTAATGTCCATTAAAGCCTTTAGGGAACCAAAGGCCTGGTCTGACCAATACTACAGGTAGCAAAAGTCCCAATCAACTAAAGATCCTCAGCACAGTCTGCAACAAACACATGCAGAGCCAGGGTGATTTCTGTCTGGGTTTATCGTTCACCCTGGAAGTCCAATTCACCCTCCGCTTGAAGAGAACAATCAACCAAACCTAACACTCTCAACTGAAACTAACTTTTACACATCAGGCTACCCAGCAGCTGACATTATAAAACCTACACAAATACCGAACAATCAATTTCAATCAAAATACATTCACACATACTGCCAGGAAGCCAAGTGACCTCAAAAGAAATGCAATGGACAAGACAGATTTGAGCAGAAATAACAGGGTATACAGTCTGTACAACTGCTCGGCTTAATCTGACTTGAGGGAGAGCTTTCTTTAGCAACAAGTTTCTGCAGAAACAGCTTCCTCACAGGCTCCTGCCCCAAAAAGCAGCTTCAGAAGAAAGAACCACAGAGGCCGAACAGAGAAGCTGAATGTGGAAGTCAAACCAAGGTTGTCTTCACAACAAAGGACATTTGAGAGGTGGGGAAACCAACCAAGTGCTATCTGAACCACAGCTTCCAGACATGGGCCTGTTCTGAATTGAGAGAACCAACAGCACGAACCTCAGCAACCATGTGCACTTTACAAACGTGTTTTCCTCAGTTGTGAGCTGAAACTCCCGAGACTCCAGCTTTCGCCAACTTCCTATTCTAGAATGTCATGCATGCCTCAAAATTCAGGAACCAATCCTTGCTGTGTCGTTGCCAAGTGTCCGTAATAGCTATCTTGTTGTATTCATTTACTTCAATGTTCTTTATCAATGTGTTTACTTTGTTATGAGTAATCAGTGCAATTGGATTCAAAGCCTTTAGTTTTGTCTTTTTGATATCTTTGTGCTATCTAGTCTTGACTGTTGTTGTGTTTATTTGTCTTCTCAGCCATAGTGTCAGAGTCAGACAACATGAAAAGAGACCCTTTGGTCCAACCAGTCCATGTCAATCATGTTCCCAAAATAAACTAATCCCGTTTGCCTGCATGCGGCCCATATCTGTCCTGAACTTCATTTTCATTATGACTATTTTGTTTTTATGTAGCCATTGCTACAGGCTTGCCCAATCCCTGCATTTGTACAACTCACCACTTCACAGCCTGTATTAGGGGCTGATGTAGAATTCTCATCATATTCTTACTTCTTTTTGTATTGGAGGCAAAAAGCATCACGTCTTTCCATCCTGCATTTTATTTAGGATGTACGTCTTTTGAATTTGCTGTGTATCAACAGGTATGGTTTAACAAAACCATTTTGCCTGTAGAAATTCTTACATACAGTAATTAGCAATTATTCAGGAAGTCACTTACAGACAATTGACAGCTATCTTCTACTTCCAGTCAGTTTTCATTATTGAGCTTGAAGTTCTTTGTTACAGTTTTTAAGTTTCAAGTTAAAGTCAGATATTAAACTACATCTCAGTTTGAAATAAACTCATCAATGCTGACCAGAGAATTTCCAATCTCATCAGTTTCCCAATAATTTAATGATCCAAGCTTTTATAACCATGTCTGGCCTTTAGGACTTTATTTCAGCACTTTCAGAAACTGAAGGGTTAAGTTGGAGATAAGAATTAAATTGAACAAGAACCCATAATAGAAACTATTTGTGGACTAGACTCACTTGGGAAAAAGAAAAATGGACAACCAAATAAATTGAGCATCTGTGATATTGGTAGCAACGTTTCTGTTTGCTACATGGGTACATTTTACAATGACAATGTTACACCATGAATTGCTTCTGAATCTCTTGAGCGTCTGTAACACAACTTTGGATGGGAATATGTATAAGTCATTTGCAATCTGCTGCTAGATGTGAGACTCCCAGATCACATAAATAACTTTTCATTTTAGTGCTGACTAAATATAGCACTGGAACACTTATTTCAAAGTGCAATTTAACCAGAAGTTCATAAAGCAGCTGCTTTGTAGCTGTTTGATTCACACTGTTTGCATTATTATGAGCACTCTTATTTATTGTTGCTTCTGGCATATTAACGTAAAATTTTACAATGCAATCAAGCCATTCAGCTCAACTGGTCTATGCTTTTGTATGTGCTCCACATGAGCCTCCTTACTTCATATTCTATCAACAAACCCTTCTATTCCTTTTTTTCTCATGTATTTATCCCCAGTTCCTCTTCACATGCTTCTCTCTCAGGGCAGTGTGGTCTCATACATCTGGAGCAGTGTCAAAAGAGGGTCAATAACCTTCTCCACTGCACCAAGTTCCACCATTTTTATTCACTCTTACTCTGTCGTTGGTATAGCACCTATCTTGCACTAAGGCTCATGCTGTAGCTCTCCCATTATTGCATGAAACATCTTCCCTCATTCTTGTTTGCCCACTCCAACCTCACCAACCCTCCATACCCTCTGCACTGCCTTCTCACTCACTCAGGACAATTCATCACTTTTCCCCTACTTGCACCAGCACTTTAAAGCTGTGCCAGCCACTCTCACCTCTCTCAATCCCACCGTTTCCTCTCATTCCAGTAGGAAACAAATTGGTAAAAGAGGCAAGGCAGCTCGTGGGATGCTGAAGTTTTGACTCTTCAACCCTAACGAAGAGAGGAGCCTGACTATGACCACCCTAGATAGCTGATAGCGTACAAGCCCTTGGACTGGTATCGGAGGCCGTCGTTGACTTACTGTGCCGGACCTCCTGAATGAGGGGTATCCCACTTGATGATTAAGAACTGCTGACACCTATGACAAGGTTCCTGGCTTTGTGTCTGAGTTAATAGAAAGGGATATATTTTTGGTTGTTTTCCATTCAATTTCACAAAGCTTGGCGAAACAGCTTGCTGTGCCATGTTAAGTAAATTTTTCTTCCTGCCTTTCAGAAGCCATTTTAATAAATGAAGTTTCCAAGTATTAAAATCATACAGCATTTGAAAATTGATGCTCCATATTTAATGACTATCTTATCATATTGTACCAGGAAATCTCTGTTGTACATGGTTCAGAAAGCATCTGACAGCATTGATACTAATTGAATTCAATAATACCACCTGAAGGATGAGGACTAGATGGAAGATTAAAATACAATCTCATCGGAGAAAGAGCAATGGCTGGGTTCTTTGAACAGTCTTTGTAGTCAGATAGAAACTGCTCTTTTCCCCTGTAATTAGTTGCACAGTTGCAATAAATAACATCCTGTTTAATGTACGAGCTGATTCTCATTAGACAGTACACCACATAAACCTTAAAAGAATTCAAATGAGTGAGAGCATTAATAAGAATAAAAGTGCAGAGAGATTAATGATGATCATTGTTCTAAGATCCATTTGGTTCACTAATGTCCTTTAGGGAAGGAAATCTGCCATCCTTACTTGTCTGGCTTACATGTGACTCCATAGAACGTACAACATAGAACATAGAACATTACAACGCAGTACAGGCCGTTCGGCCCTCGATGTTGCGCCAACCAGTCATACCAATCTGAAACCCACCTAACCTACACGATTCCATGTACATCCATATGCTTGTCCAATGACGACTTAAATGAACTTAAAGTTGGCGAATCTACTACTGTTGCGGGCAAAGCATTCCATACCCTTACTACTCTCTGAGTAAAAAACTACCTGTGACATCTGTCCTATATCTATCACCCCTCAATTTAAAGCTATGCCCCCTCGTGCTCGCTGTCACCATACTTGGAAAAAGGCTCTCCCTGTCCACCCTATCTAACCCTCTGATTATCTTACATGTCTCTATTAACTCACCTCTCAACCTTCTTCTCTCTAACGAAAACAGCCTCAAGTCCCTCAGCCTTTCCTCGTAAGACCTTCCCTCCATACCAGGCAACATCCTAGTAAATCTCCTCTGCACCCTTTCCAAAGTTTCCACATCCTTTTTATAATGTGGTGACCAGAACTGTACACAATACTCCAAGTGTGGCCGCATTAGAGTTTTGTATAGCTGTAGCATAACCTCATGGTTCCGGAACTCGATCCCTCTGTTAATAAAAGCTAAAACACTATGTCTTCTTAACAACCCCGTCATCCTGGGTGGCAACTTTCAAGGATCTGTGTACCCGAACACCGAGATCTCTCTGCTCATCTACACTACCAAGAATCTTACCATTAGCCCAGTACTTTGCATTTCGGTTACTCCGACCGAAGTGAATCACCTCTCACTTGTCCACATTAAACTCCATTTGCCACCTCTCAGCCCAGCTCTGCAGCTTATCCATGTCGCTCTGTAACCTACTACATCCTTCGTCACTGTCCACAAGTCCACCGACCTTAGTGTCGTCTGCAAATTTACAAACCCACCCTTCTTTGCCCTCATCCAGGTCATTTATAACAACGATGAACAGCAGTGGACTCAACACCAACCCTTACGGTACACCACTGGTAACTGGACTTCAGGATGAACATTTCCCATCAACCACCACCCTCTGTCTTCTTTCAGCAAGCCAATTACTGATCCAACCTGCTATATCACCCACAATCCCATTCTTCCGCATTTTGTACAATAGCCTACTGTGGGGAACCTTATCGAACGCCTTGCTGAAATCCATATACACCACATCAACCAGTTTACTCTCATATACCTGTTTGGTCACCTTCTCAAAGAACTCAATAAGGTTTGTGAGGCACAACCTACCCTTCATAAAACCGTGCTGACTATCGCTAATCAAATTATTCTTTTCCAGATGATTATAAATCCTAACACTTTATCAACAACTGAAGTAAGGCTAACTGGTCTGTAATTACCAGGGTTGTCTCTACTCCCCTTCTTGAACAGGGGAACCATATTTGCTACCCTCCAGTCTTCTGGCACTATTCCTGTAGACAATGACAAGTAAAAGATCAATGTCAAAGGCTCGGCAATCTCCTTTGGCTTCCCAGAGGATCCTAGGTTAAATCCCATCTGGCCCAGGGGACTTATCCATTTTCACATTCTGCAGGATTTCTAATACCTCTTCCTTGTGAACCTCAATCCCACCCAGTCTAGTAGCCTGTTTCTCAGTATTCTCCTCGACAACATTGTCATTTTCTAGAGTGAATACTGAGGAAAAATATTCATTTAGTGCTTCCCCTATGTCCTCTGACTCCACACACAACTTCCCAGTACTATCCTTGATTGGCCCTAATCTTACTCTCGTTATTCTTTTATTCCTTTAATACCTAGAGAAAGCCTTAGGGTTTACCCTGATCCTATCTGCCAACAACTTTTCATGTCTTCTCCTGGCTCTTCTGAGCTCTCTCTTTAGGCCTTTCCTGGCTACCTTGTAATCCTCAAGCACCCTAACTGAGCCTCCACATCTCATCCTAACATAAGCCTGCTTCTTCCTCTTGACCAGAGATTCCACTTCCTTCGTAAACCACAGCTACTGCGCTCTACAGCTTCCTCCCTGCCTGACAGGTACATACATATCTAGGACACTCAGAAGCTTTTCCTCGAATAAACTCCACATTTCTAATGTGCCCATCCCCTGCAGTTTCCTTCCCCATCCTATGCTTCATAAATCTTGCCTAATCGCATTGTAATTGCCTTTCCCCCAGCTGTAACTCTTGCCCAGTGGTATACATCTATCCCTTTCTATCATTAAAGTAAACATAACAGAATTGTGATCGCTATCACCAAAGTGCTCACCGATGTCCAAGTCTAACACCTGGCCGGGCTCATTACCCAGTACCAAATCTAATGTGACTTCGCCCCTTGTTGGCCTGTCTACATACTGTGTCAGGAAGACCTCCTGCACACACTGGACAAAAACTGACCCATCTATAGTACTTACTATAGTGTTCCCAGTCAATATTTGGAAAGTTGAAGTCCCCCATGACAACTACCCTGTCTCTCTCACTCCTATCGAGAATCATCTTTGCTATCCTTTTTCTGCATCTCTGGAACTATTCGGAGGCCTATAGAAAACTCCCAACAGGGTGACC
>NC_057710.1:35145294-35159618 GCF_004010195.1 Chiloscyllium plagiosum
GTCCCTGAAACTTGATTTCGGACCTCCCTACTCTCAACCTTTTCTATACTCGAACTACAATTTTGATTCCAATCCTCCTGCTGGATTAGTTTAAACCCACGCCAATAGCCTTAGCGAATTTCCCCCCCCAGGATATTGGTACCCCTTTGGGTCAGATGAAGTCCATCCTGCTTGTAGAGGTCCCACCTACCCCAGAAAGAGCCCCAATTATCCAAGAATCCAAAACCCTCCCTCCTGCACCATCCCTGTAGCCACGTGTTTGCCTCACTAGCATGTGGCACGGACAACAAACCAGAGACAACAACTCTGTTTGTTCTAGCTCTAAGCTTCCAAGACTCCAGACCCATAATGAAGTAGTTCAATATTATCTGCTCTCTCAAATGGCCTAGAATGTAACTCAATTGTATCAAATTGCTAAAAAGTCTCAAAAAGATAAAACCAGACAGATCACCTAGGCACCGGAAATGATAACTGCCTTGTTGATCTTGAAAAGTTCTTACAACACTTGGGAGAGTCGTCTTGTATTCTGGTCAAACAATAGCCTACTGTAGTCATACTCACGGAATCACAGCTTACAGTCAATAACCCAGACAACACCATCACCACCACTTGGTCTTGAACACTGGCAGACCCAGCAGAGGTGTCAGCGCACTCTTATAACACTTGGTAGGGACTTGCCCTTGGAGTTATTCACATTGACTCTGGATTTCATGCGGCCTCCTGTCACCAGGACAAACATCAGCAAAGAAACTTACTGCTGACTCCCACATGCCACAACCGATCTATCAGTATTGTATGACGTATCATGTTGATCACCACTTGGAGGAAGCATGAGGGTTATAGAGCATGGAATTAAAACCTTCAGTCCAACTCATCCTTGGTGACCATATTTACTAAACTGAACTAGTCCCATCTGTCTGCATTTGGCCTATAAACTTCTATACTTTTCCCTTCCACATATCTGTCTAAATATTTTTTAAATGTTGGAATTGTACTTGCCTCTATCAGCTCGTTCCACTTTTACACCTGCTCTGTGTGAAAATGTTGCCTCTCAGGTCGCTTTTAAATCTTTCCCCTCTCATCTTAAACCTATGCCCTCTAGTTTTGGACTCTCCTGACCTGGGGAAAAACTCCTTGGCTGTTCATCTAATCTATGCCATTCATGATTTTATAAACCTCTATAAGGTCACCCCTCAGTCTTCTATGTTCTAGGGAGAAAAGTCCTTGCCTGTCCTGTTTCACATTTTCAATCAACCCTCCAGTCTCGGTAATATCCTTGTAAATATTTTTGGAATTCTTCCCAGTTTAATGACATTCTTCCTATAGCAGGGTGACCAGAACTGTACACAGTACTCCAAATGTGGAAAGTCCTTGCCTGTCCTGTTTCACATTTTCAATCAATCCTCCAGTCTTATCCTTGTAAATATTTTTGGAATTCTTCCCAGTTTAATGACATTCTTCCTATAGCAGGGTGACCAGAACTGTACACAGTACTCCAAATGTGGCCTTATCAATGTCTTATACAGCCACAACACGATGTCCCATCTCCTGTACTCAATGCTCTGACTGAGCAAGGCAAGTCAGCCAGACGCCTACTTCACCACCCTATCTACCTGACTGTGCTTTTCCAGCACCACACTCTTCAACTGTCTACCTGGGGTGCCACTTTCAAGGAAATATGCACCGGTACCCATGGGTCTCTCTGATAACATTCTGTAGAACCCCACTGTTAACTGTGCAAGTTCGGATATGGTTTCTTTTACCAAAATGCGAAACCTTGCCTTTATCTAAATTAAACTCCATCTGCCAATCCTTGGTCCACTGGCCCAGTAGATCAAAATCCTGTTATCCACTGTACTACTATTTTTGGAGTCATCTGCAAATTTATGAACCATGCCTCCTGTACTCTCATCCAAATCGTCCATCTAAATGATGAACAGAGGTGGACCCAGGACCGATCCTTGTCACACACCGCTGGTTACACACCTCTCATTGAACAACAACCTTCTCCCACCAGCCTCTATCCCATACAGTCAAGCTTATTTTGTATCCAATTAGGTAGTCTCTCCCTGGATCTCGTGTGATTTAACTTTACTAACCCAGCCTATCATGCAGAACCTTGTCAAAGGCCTTGCTAAAGTCCATGGAGGCAATATCTTCCACTCTTCCTTCACTTACTTGATGGCCACATCCTCAAAAGATTCTATCAAATTTTGTGTGACATCATTTCCCGTACACAAAGCCATGTTGAATGCCCTAATCAGTTCTTGTCTTTCCAAATGCAAGTAGATCCTGTCCCTCAGAATCCCTCTAAAAATTTACCCACCACTGACATCAGGTTCATCAGACTATTATTTTATGGCTTTTCTTTGCAGCCTTTCTTAAATAATGGCACCACATTAGCCAGCCTCCAGTCTTTCTGTGCTTTACCCATGGCTGTTGGTTATACAGGTATCTCTGCTGAGGGCCTTAAAATTTCTTCTCTAGCTTACCACCAAGAGTAACAATGATGCAGAATCTACTCTGGGTGGGTGACTTCAATGTCCACCAGCAAGAGTGGCTTGATAGCAGTACTACTGACTGAGCTGGCCAGGTCCTAATGCACAAAGTTGCTAAACTGGATTAGCAGCAGTTTGTGAATGAACCAAGAAGAAGCAAAAATGTACTTGACTTCATTCTCATCCATCTGACTCTTGCAGATGAATCTGTGAGTGACCACTGCATGGTCCTTAATGAAATAAAGTTTTATATTCACACTGAGGATACCCCTAATTCTGATTTGTGGTGCCATTACTGTGTGAAATACTATACATTTGAAACAGGTCTAGCAATTCAAGACTGAGAATCCACTAGGCACTGTGGACCACCAGCAGCTACAGAATTGTACAATCTGACACTTCATGGCCTGGCATATTCCCCACTCTCCCGTGAGTATCAAGCCAGGGAATCAACCCTGGTTAAATGAAGAGGGCAGGATGGCCTGCCAGGACCACAAGACCATTCGAGCAGTATTAGACTATTCGGCCCATTAATCTGCTCCACCATTCAATCGTGGTTAATAGGTTTCTCAACCCCATTCTCCTGTCTCCTCCCCATAACCCTTGATTCCCCTTGCTAATCAAGAACATATCTATCTCTGATAAATACACTAAATAACTTGGCCTCCACAGCCTCCTGCAGCAGTGAGTTCCACACATTCACCACCCTCTGACTCATCTCAGTTCTAAAGGATCATCCCTTCGTTCAGAGGCTGTGCTCTGGCCCTAGTCTCTCCTACTAGTGGAAATATCTTCTCCACATCCATTCAATCCAGGCCTCTCAATATTCTACAAATATCAATCAGATCTTCCTCATCCTGCTAAACTCCATTGACTACAGACCTAGAGTCCTCAATTGCTTCACATATGATAATCTCTTCAACCCAGTATCATTCTTGTAAACCTCCTCTAGACCCCCTTCAACGCTAACACATCTTTCCTTGGATGCACAGCCCAAAAATGCTCACATATTCCAAATACGGTCTGACCAGAGCCTTGTACAGCCTCAACAGTACATCTGTGCTGTTGTGTTCTATCTCTCTCAAAATGAATGCTAACATTGCCCTTGCCTTTCTAACTGCCAAGTGAACTTGTATGTTAACCTTCTACAGCCTCCTTGCTATCTCAACACTTCTTGACCATCCACTTATTTTGGTGTCATCCGCAACAATAGGCTGTATGCAATTGCACACTATATGGCATGTGGGAGTTGGGGTGAGGAAATGGAAGAAGGTGCCTCAAGATGCAAAATTATTGTCTTCGACCTTGAGACCAGAAAGCTTTAGTGATTCCAGGCAGAAAATGAAATTCTATTCATTCATCGAGATAGTTCATGTATAATGTGGTCCCAAAATGTACCTTTGTGGAACTCCACTAGTCACTAGCTGCCACCCTCTAAAAGGCCTAAACTGCATCCTGTGCATTCTGCCTTTTAGTCAATCCTTTCTCAACGTCAGTACCTTGCCCCTCACACCATGGAGTCTTATCTTATTTAGCAGCTCCAGTGCGGCACCTTGTCAAAGGCATTCTGGAAATCCAAATTGATCACATCCACTGGCTCTTCTTTGTCCAACTTGCTTGTTACCTCCTCAAAGACTTCAAACAGAATTTTCAGGCATAATCTCCTTTTGATAATGCCAAACTGACACAACACACTGCAACCCGTCACTTCAAAACATCGCCATGTTTCCTGGCCAACATCTCTGCCCAAGGTTTGTTGCAGTGCTCTAGCGAAGCTCAGTGCAAGCTGAATGAATAGAATTTCATTTTCTGCCTGGAATCACTAAAGCTTTCTGGTCTCAAGGTCGAATACAATAATTTTGCATCTTGAGGCACCTTCTCCCATTTCCTCACCCCAACTCCCACATGCCATATAGTGTGCAATTGCATACAGCCTATTGTTATCCACTAATAGTCCCCATTAGCAGCTACTCAGTCTCCCAGGCTGAATCTTATCCAAAAAAAACAACGAATGTTGGCTATCTTAACAGGTCAGACATGGAGAGAGAGCACGCTAACGTTTCGGGTCTAGATGACACTTTAGCACTGATGAACTGAAGTTTGGAGGGGACAGCATTTATTAAATAGTTTGGGAAGAGTGGGGGAAGTGGGTGTAGGGTGCTGATGGAGGAAAGATATCGATTGTTCAGATTAAGTGATTGGAATGTGAGAATGGCAGAACAATGTTGTGTCTCCAGTCAGATCTGAAAGGACAGTAAGTGGCGGGAGGGGGAAGGAGAGGACATGATAACAAGCTAAAAGAAAGGGAAGAATTGAGAGTTGGTTCACAATCCGAAGGTGTTAAACTCAATATTAAGTTCAGAAGGCTGTAAAGTGCCTAGTTTGAAGATGAGATGTTGTTCCTCCAGTTTGCGCAGTGATTCACTGTCAACATTTTTTCTCCATCAGCACCCTCTACACAGACTACCCCATCCCTACCCCTCCCAAACTATAGCATAAATGTTGCCCCCTCCACACTTCATTTTGGCTCTGATGAAGACTCAAAGACTCAAAACATTCGCTTGGTCTCCCTCCATGGATGCTGTTTTATCCACTGTGATCTCAAACATTTGTTGTTTTCAGTACAGATTCCAGCAGCAGACCTCACTTTCTCCTCTGATGAAGAGTCATCCAGACTCAAAACATTCGCTTGGTCTTCCTCCATGGATGCTGTTTTATCCACTGTGATCTCAAACATTTGTTGTTTTCAGTACAGATTCCAGCATCTGAAGTAATTTCTTGCCCATTTTGTTTGTCCAACTGCTTTTCTGTCTCTCTTTGGGCTCAATCTCCACTTATCCTTTACTCCTTAAACCACCACCTCCACGCTAGCTTCTGCATAAAAGACAACATTTTCCTAGCTACCATCAGTTCTGAAGAAGGGTCATTGGACCCGAAACGTTAATTCTGACTTCTCTCCAATGTCCTGTCAGATCTGCTGAGTGTTTCAGCAATTTCTGTTGTTGTTTCTGATTTCCCGCATCTGCAGTTCTTTCAGTTTTTATTTCATACTGACTCAGCCCTGTTTTATTATGCAATTGCAAGTACTCAGCAATTTCATCCCTCATTATGCATCCTAAAATCTTACCAATGACTGAGGTCAGGCTAACCCGCCTATAATTTACTGTCTTCTGCCTCTGTCCCCTCTAAAACAGGAGCAGCATCAATCGTACCTAAAAATGAGATGTCAACCCGGTGAAGCTACAAAGTCGGACTACCTATGGGCCAAACAGCATAAGCAGCAAGTGATAGATGGGACTAAGTGATAGATGGGACTAAGTGATTCCACAACCAACAGATCTTATCTCAGCTCTGCAGTCTTTCCACATCTAGTTATGAACAAAACAATTCACAAAAGGCAAAGGCTCCACAAATATCCCTGTCCACAGTGATGACGGAACCCAACACATCAGTGTAAAAGCAAATGCTTCAGCCTTGTTCACAATCTAAAGCGAGAAGTGCTGAGTGGATAACTCATCTCAGCCTCCACCAAGAGGTCCCCAGCATTACATATACCACTTTTTAGCCAATTGTATTCACTCTGCATTTCAAGAATTAGCTGAAAGCACTGGAAATGCAATGAAAGGCTATGGGCCTTAACAACATTGTCGTAATAGTACTGAAGTCATGTGCTCCACAACATGCTGTGCCTTAGCCAAGTTGTTCCAGTACAGTTACAAGTGGAAAATTGCCCAAGTGTGTCCTGTGCATAAAAAGCAAGACAAATCCAACCCAGTTAAAGTGATGGCAAGTCTCATCAGGGCCACTTAGCTTCTGACCTTGTTACAACCTTGGTTCAAACATGGACAACACAGTTGAATTCCAGAGATGAGGTGACTGACAGCACTTGATATCAAGGTTGCGTTCGACTGAGTGTGACACTAGGGAACCCTAGTAAAACTAGAATCAATGGTATTGGGGGCATGTATAGCACATAGGAAGATGGTTGATGTTGTTGGAGTTCAGTCATCTCAGTTCCAGGAGATCGCTACAGGAGTTCCTCAATGTACTGTCCTAGGCCCAACCATCATTAGATGCTTCATTGTGACCTTGTTGCAATTATTAGTTGAGAAGTGTGGATGTTTGCTGATGATTGTACAATTTTCAGCACAATTAGCAACTCCTTAGATATGGAATGTCTAAATGCAGCAAGACCTGACCAATACTCAGGATTGAGATGACAAGCGGCAAGAAACATTCACACTACAATGTGCCTTGAAATGGCTGCCGCCAACACATGACTATCTAACCATCATTCTTTGCACTTCAATGGAATTTCTGTCACTGAATCTCACATCCACTATACCGCACATTCTGGGCATTAACATTGACCAGAAAGTGAAGCCAACTATGCAAGTAAATACTGTGGCTAAAAGATCAGATCAGAGCCTAGGAACTTAGTGATAAGTAACTCATCTCTTGACCCCCCTGAAGCCTGTCCACCATCTACAAGGCACAAGTCAGGAATTTCTTGGCGTACTCCCCACTTGCTTGGATGAGAGCAATTCAAACAACAGTCAAGGAGTTTGACACTATCTAGGACTAGGCAGCCCACTTGATCAGCACCACATCCACAAATTTCCCTCCATCACTGATGCATGGTAGCTGCAGAGTGTACCATACAAGATGCACTGCAGAAATTCACTTATGTTTCTTCCAAATCTTCATTCAGAAGGAGTGGGGCAGCTAATAGATGGGAACACCATCACCTGCAAGCTCCCCTCCAAGCTAGTCACCATCTAGACTTGGAAATATATAGTGTTCCTTCAGTGATACTGGGTCGAAACCTGGGACTCCCTCCCTCGTGTGTGTCTAACTGTGTGGCAAACAGGAAATTGGCTTTCATTGCTAGAGGGATTATACAAGGTGTTGGTGAGGCTGCACCTGGAGTATTGTGCGCAGTTCTGGTCTCCTTCCTTGAGGAAGGATATATTGGAGGCTGTGCAGAGGAGGTTCACACATCTGGGACTGTACTTGCGAGAATTTAGAAGAATGAGAGGGGATCTTATGGAAACATAAAATTATGAAAGGGATAGATATGATAGAGGCAAGTAAGTTGTTTCCGCTGATGGGTGAGGCTGGGACTAGGGAACACAGCCTCATGATTAACGGGAGTAGATTTAGGAACGAGATGAGAAAGAACTGCTTTTCCCAAAGAGTAGTGAATTTATGGAATTCTCCGCCCAAGGAATCAGTAGAGATGGCTTCATTAAGGATATTTAAGGTATAGTTGGATGGGTTTTTGCATGGTAGGGGAAATAAGGGTTATGTGGATAATGCAGGTAGGAGGAGCTGAGACGATGGTAGATCAGCCACCATCTTAATGAATGGTGGAGCAAGCTCGATGGGCCAAATGGTCTACTCCTGCTTCTATTATTATGATACTATGAAACAATGAAACTGCAGCAAATGGACTGCAGTGTTTTGAGAAAGCAGCTCAACATCACCTTCTCAAGGCAATTGAGGATGGTGAATAAATGTAGGCCCACCCAGTAACTCCCAAATCTCATGAATTTAGAGAAAAAAAGTGCCCATGCATACCATGAGGCACAGATAAAAACTTAATAGAAGCACCAAGGTTATAAGAGAAACTCTTATAACCTGGCAATATTAGGAAGCCAAAGAGTCAAAAATATTAATGATCAGGAGGAGTTCATTTCAGTGATGGGCCATCTTGGAAACTAGCCATCCTGGAGAAAACAAAATTTGAATTATTACTTCTAAACTGGATATGAAGCCAGAAGCTGGAGAAGTAAATAAACCTTTGCACATAATTAGAGGTATAGGAGTTGAAGTTATTACTCTCCAAGGAGTAAAAGGAGAAGACACATTTGAAACAGAACTGGAAGCTTTTGGTAATTAGAACTAGAAAAATTACAACAATAGTAACAGAAGAATGCAGCATCTAGGGATATCTGTGCTGACTTCATTCATGATCGCGACTGAGTGGAGACTTGCATTGGAGAGAATATTTAGGCTGGATAGAAAGATTTTAATCTCTTACAAAATCAAAGGATGTGGGGAGTAAATGGGAAAGTGCAGTTGATGTAGAATCAGCTACCATTACATTGAATGGTAGAGCAAGATCAAGGTACCATATGTTCAATTGGTCTACTCCTATTTCTGATAGAATCAGAGAGTTATACAGCACGGGCACAGACCTGTCAGACCAACTCATTCACTCTGGCCAGACATCCCAATCTGACCTAGTCCAATTTGCCAGCATTTGGCCCATTTCCTTCTAAACCCTTCCTTTTCATACACCAATCAGGATGCCTTTTCAATGTTGCAACTGTACCAGCATCCACCACTTCCTCTGGCAGCCTGTTCCATACACATATTAACCTCTGAGAAAAAGTTACCCCTCAGATCCTTTTAAAATCTTTTCCCTTCAAGCTATGCTCTTTAGCTTTGGACTCCCTCCAACAGCCCCCCCCCCTCCCCACCATGGAAAAAGATCTGGATATTCACCCTATCCATGTCCCTCATGATTTTATAAACTTCTAAAAGGTCACCCCTCAGCCTGTGACAGTCCAGGGGAAAAGAGCCTCAGCCTTTTCAGCCTCTAACTATAACCCAAACCGTCTAATTCTGGCAACATTTTTGCAAATCTTTTCTGCACCCTCTCAAGTTTAACAACATCCTTCCTACAGAAAGCTGACCAGAACTGCGTGCAGTATTTTAAAAGTGGCCTCACCAATGTCCTGTACAAATGCATCATGACATCCTAACTCCCGAACTCAATATTTTGACCAATGAAAGCAAGTGTACCAAATGCCTTCTTCACTAATTTGTCAAAGAATTATGAATCTGCATCCCTGGGTCTCTTTGTTGACCAACACTCCTCAGGGCTTTACCATTAATTGTGTAAGTCCTGTCCTGGTTTGATCCTGCATTCCTGTTTGTTGCTTTCCCACTGTGATTTGATATTTGTAGTAGTGAATGTACTATCACATCAACATTATACTCTTTTAAGCAATAGTTTTATTCTGTAATGAGTCTGATCAGCTTTACTCAGCAGGCTGTTTTGCATTTTCCAATGCTTTTTAACATTTTCTTCCATGTACTTTCTCTCCTATCTCCAGTAGCTAACAACATGCAAAGCAGCTGAATATTTGATACGCAGGAACAAAAAAATGCAACTGAACAGGTTTTGCTGTATTTGTTACTGTAGTGTGCAAGGCATTGTTTAGCTCAGTTGGCTGGATTGATGGTTTGCAATACAGAGTGATACCTGCAGCCTGGTATTGGTCATTTCTTGCACTGGCTGAGGTTACGCATAAAGGATTCTCATTCTCAACCTCTCCCCTTGCCTGAGATGAGATGACCTTCAGGTTAAACCACTACCAATAGTTCCTTGAATGAGAGAATAATCTGGTAAGACTGTGATGACTTTCCCTTTTTGCTATGGAGAGCATTTCCCAAGAAGTCTGAGGAAAGCTGCATAAGCAGATTTTGCAGGATATCCCCAATTGCCTCAACACTCTTGGGTTATAAAGTGCAATAGTTAGGCAGGGGCCTTGTTCTTTATAGTTTTCTCACTGGATAGGATTGTGTGGGGCCAAGGCTGGGCTTTATAGTAGTACTTCATGTAGGTGTTCATTATCTAAGTTTATGATTCAAGAATGGTTGTCTGGAAGAGAACTGTGAATTGTACCACAACAGAAACTGTGCTTTCAGAGAGGCATCAGAAAAGGTCGGACCAACATTTACAAAATAAATTCAAAACTCACCAAAAGTTGAGATTCTTTTTTCCTGCATTAGGAAGAGAGACACTCTGGCAGTCCTGATAAGTTATGTGATATAGATGTCTAGAATCCTTGGTCCAAGTCAGTCAGAATATATTGATGATATGGAAATAAAATACACGTGAACCAGAAATAATTAAAAATTGATCAATTCTTCAATTCAATTTATGAAGCTTTCCCATTCGATAGCTCAAAATGGATCAAGACAGTCAGATGCAAAATCAGTTAGCATTAAGTGAATGCATGCAATATCCACAAGAAAATATAATCATAGGCAACGTTTCACACATGCAAAGCTTAGAATCATAGAGTAATGCAGCTCAGAAATAGACCCTTCCGTCTAATGAGTCCGTGCTGAACTTAATTCCAAACTAAACTAGTCCCATCTGCCTGCCTTTGACCCATTTCCCTCCAAACCTATTCATGTACTTATCCAAATGTTTTTTAAATGTTGCAATTGCACTCACATCCAGAGAAAGTGATGGGAGTTCATTCCACACATGAGCCACCCTCTATAAAAAGATTTGCCCCTTCATGTCTTAAATGGGCAGCACGGTGGCACAGTGGTTAGCACAGCTGCCTCACAGCGCAAGAGACCTGGGTTCAATTTCTGCCTCAGGCGACTGACTGCGTGGAATTTGCACATTCTCCCTGTGTCTGCGTGGGTTTCCTCTGGGTGCTCTGGTTTCCTCCCACAGTCCAAAGATGTGCAGGTCAGGTGAATTGGCCATGTTAAATTGCCTGCAGTGTTAGGTGTAGGGGTATGGGTGGGATGCGTTTCAGCCGGTCGGTGTGGACTTGTTGGACCGAAGGGCCTGTTTCCACATTGTAAGTAATCTAATCTTAAATCTCTCTCTCCTGTCACCTTAAAAATGTGGTCACCGAGTCTTGAAATCCCCTATCCTAGGAAAAAACAACTACCATTAACCCTATCTATACCCCTCATTATTTTATAAACTGCTACAATGTCGCCTCTCAATCTCCTACAGTCCTGTGAAACAAGTCCTAGCCTACCCAGCTTTTCTTCATAATTCAAACTTTCCACACCCAGCAACATCCTTGTAAATCTCTTCTGAACCTTCTCCAGCTTAATAACATTCTTCCTCTAACTGGACAACCAGAATTGGACCCAATACTCCAGATGTGGTTTCACTGACGTACAATACAACCTCAGCATAGTTTCCCAGTTCTTATACTCAAAGGACTGAGCAACGAAGGCAAGCATGGCAAATCCTTTTTAACCAGACTATCTATATGTGATGCAAACTTCAAAGAATTATGTACCTGAACACTAGGTCCCTCTGTTCTATAAAACTACCCAAGGCCCTACCATTAATTGTGTACATCCTACACTTGCTTGTTGTACCAAAATGCAATACCTTGCATTAATCCAGGTTGAACTCTATCTGCCATTTTTCAGCCCATTGACCAATTTGATCAAGATCCCTTTGTAATCTTAGAAAACCTTCTTCACTGTCTACTATGCCACCAGTTTTGGTGTCATCCACAAACTTAAATGTAAACTAAGATACTAATAAACCAGGTTGATTCTGGGCATAAGGTCTATTAAGTGAACGACACTTTGAGCTTAAACCGAATGCAAAGTCTAGGTACAATGATAATTTTTGTAGCTTTGAGTTGCAAACCCTTTAAATTAGCAGACAAATTAGCAGACATTAGTTAGAATCAAGTTCACCTGATTTTGTTGTATTTAACTATACTAGGGATTAAACTTTAAATAACTGAAAATTTAGAACATAGAACAGAGAACATAGAACAATACAGCGCAGAACAGGTCCTTTGGCCCTCGATGTTCCGTCGAACTGTGAACTATTCTAGGTTCAACCCCCGACACTATCCCAGCATTATCCATGTGCTTCTCCAAGGATTGTTTAAATCTCCCTCATGTGGCAGAGTTAACGACATTGGCAGGCAGGGTCTCTGAGTAAAGAACCTGCCTCTGACATCCGTCTTAAATCTATCACCCCTCAATTTGTAGTTATGCTCCCTCGTACAAACTGATGTCATCATCCTAGGAAAAGGACTTTCACTGTCTATCCTATCTAATCCTCTGAGCATCTTGTATGTCTTTATCAAATCCCCTCTTAGTCTTCTTCTTTCTAATGAAAACAGACCCAAGTCTTTCAGCCTTTCCTCATAACAGCTTCCATCCAGACCAGGCAACATCCTGGTAAATCTCCTCTGCAACCTTTTCCAATGCTTCCACCTCCTTCCTGTCTGAGGTGACGAGAACTGTACACAATATTCCAAGTGCGGCCGCACCAGCGTTTTGTATAGTTGCAGCATGATATTGTGGTTCTGGAACTCAATCCCTCTACCAATGAAACCTAACACACCGTATGCCTTCTTAACAGCACTATCCACCTGGGTGGCAACTTTCAGGGATCTATGTACATGGACTCCAAGATCCCTCTGCACATCCACACTAACAAAAATCTTTCCATTGACCCAGTATTCTGCCTTCCTGTTATTCTTCCCAAAGTGCATCACCTCACATTTAGCTGCATTGAACTCCATTTGCTACCTCTCAGCCTTATTCTGCAGTTTATCCAAGTCCCCCTGCAACCTGTAACATTCTTCCAAACTGTCCACTACTCCACCGACTTTAGTGTCATTTGCAAACTTACTAACCCATCCTCCTATGCCCGCGTCTAAATCATTTATAAAAATGACAAACAGCAGTGGTCCCAAAACAGATCCTTGTGCCACACCTCTAGTAACCGGACTCCAGACTGAATATTTTCCATCAATCACCACTCGCTGCCTTCTTTCAGAAAGCCAGTTTCTAATCCAAACTGCTAAATCACCTTCAATTCCATCCCTTTGCATTTTCTCCAACAGCCTACCATGTGGAACCTTATCAAAGGCTTTACTGAAGTCCATGTACACTACGTCAACTGCCCTACCCTTATCTACATGCTTGGTCACCTTCTCAAAAAACTCAATGAGGTTTGTGAGACACAACCTGTCCTTGACGAAGCCATGTTGACTATCTGAAATCAAATTGTTGCTTGCTAGATGATTTTAAATCTTATCTCTTATAATCATTTCCAAAATCTTTCTTACAACAGACGTAAGGCTCACTGGTCTATAATTACCTGGGTCAGCTCTACTGCCCTTCTTGAACAAGGGCACAACATTTGCAATCCTCCTGTCCTCTGATACTAAACCTGCAGACAATGACTCATATCAAAGCTAAAGGGTCCGCTATCTCTTGCCTCGCTTCCCAGAAAATCCTCGGATAAATCCCATCTGGCCCAGGAGACTTGTCTACTTTCATTCCTTCTCGAATTGATAACACCTCATCATAACTAACCTTGATCCTTTCTAGTCTAATATCTCACGTCTCATTCTTCTCCTGTACGATATTCCCCTTTGCCTGAGTAAAAATCAATGAGAAATGTTCATTTAGCACCACTCCAATCTCCATATGATCCACACTCAACTTCCCACTTCTGTCTTTGACTGGCCCTATTTCTACCCTAGTCATCTTTTTATTCCTCACTTACCTATAGAAAGCATTAGGGTTGTCCTTTATTTTACCTGCTAAAAACTGCCCGTGTCCTCTCTTTGCTCTTCTTAACTCCCTCTTTAAATCCTTTCTAGCTAATCTGTAACTTTCCATCGTCTCACCTGAACCAATCAGAATCCAGTTGGTGGCTCGTAGAAGGGAGGGGGAGGGGGAGGGGCTGCCATCAACCGGATTCATTCTTCCCATTGACCAACCAGGTTGTACCCTCTACCTATCTTCACCTATCCCCACTTCACCACCCTGCCCACCCTCACCCCGTTTATCTGCAGCTCCCCCTACACCCAACCCCAGTCTCAAAGAAGGGTTACACTTGAAACATCAAATTCTCCACCTCCTGATGCTGCCTGGCTTGCTGTGTTCTTCCAGCCTGCTGCCTGTCAGCTTGAGTGCCTTTCTTAATTTCATTACTCTTCCTAAAATGTGGGAGTTCAGAAACCTGAAACTTTATTGCTGGAACAGCACAGCAGGTCAGGCAGCATCCAGGGA
>NC_057710.1:35159641-35172952 GCF_004010195.1 Chiloscyllium plagiosum
AGAGTTCAGAAACCTGGCTTGTTACTTCATCTAGTGGTAAATTTCTTTTGTAACTTTGCCAATCACCAAGATAGTCTCTCTTTATGTTGACAGCCACATCTGCTGTGCTCTTTCCTCATTACTTCCCAGATGGTAACCTCATACATTTACTATGTAAAGATTGGAACTTTATCATTGTTGTTCCAGCCAACTGACCGATTCCACTCACCATAGCTACAATCCATTCAGAAGGTCATTAATTCTGTCCTCTCCTGTTCAAAGTCTTCAATTTCCAGGATCTCAGTTCCAGTTAGACTTCAGAGGTTCCCTTTGACCCCCAGAAAAATATTCGTCAAATTCCTTCTCACTCCTATTCCACCCTTGCTTAATGACTAACCTAAATCCCCTCTCTTGCAATGTGTTCCTCTTACACTGAGCTGCTTTTTGTTCCTTGTAGCATTGGTCATTCGTTCAATTGTAGAGTCACTGCCTCCTGGAAATCTGTCCCTAAATTGTTTCATCCTTTCTTTTCCCTTTCTGGTTTAAAATGCCTTCCTATGTTTTATTTATTCTGCCTGTTCATTCTTCCCTTACACATTGTGCCCATTTTCCCATCTTTGATATTGTTTACTGTGAAGAAAACTATATAAATGTACAAAGTTAAAAATCACACAGCACCAGGTTATAGTCCAACAGGTTTAATTGGAAGCGCACTAGCTTTCGGAGCGACGCTCCTTCATCAGGTGATAGTGGAGGGCTCGATCGTAACACAGAATTTATAGCAAAAATTTACAGTGTGATGTAACTGAAATTTTACATTGAAAAATTGATTGTCTGTTAAGCCTTCCATCTGTTAGAATACAGTGATAGTTTCACTTCTTTCATGTGTAAATCACAAAACCCTTTTTCTTAAAGTTGCATTCTCGGGTTAGCTGTTAACAATGGTGATAGCTAGACAATATGTTGAAGGTGTTAGCCCCCTGTGTTTGCTGCAGAGAATGTAGAGAACACAGGGGGCTAAAACCTTCAACATATTGATTAGCTATCACCATTGTTAACAGCTAACCCGAGAATGCAACTTTTAAAAATAAGGTTTAATGATTTACACATGAAAGAAGTGAAACTATCACTGTATTCTAACAGATGGAAGGCTTAACAGACAATCAATTTTTCAATGTATAATTTCAGTTACATCACACTATTAATTTTTGCTATAAATTCTGTGTTACAATCGAGCCCTCCACTATCACCTGATGAAGGAGCGTTGCTCCGAAAGCTAGTGTGCTTCCAATTAAACCTGTTGGACTATAACCTGGGGCTGTGTGATTTTTAACTTTGTACACCCCAGTCCAACACCGGCATCTCCAAATCATATATAAATGTAAATTGCTGATATTTTGAAACAACTAGCAACTGGTTAGGATGAGAGTTGATACATAAGCTGTTCGCAAATGAGCCTTTGCAGTTTGGGGAATTATTGCATCTGCTTTTGTGTTTCGGTGGTTATCATTTTCTGCAGTCTGTTGGGATAGGAGGAATAGATGTATATATGAATTTAAAATTTTGAATGATTTTAACAGAGTGAAAGGGCATTTCCATTGGATAGAATGGCAGGAGTGAGAGAATACCTATTTAAAAATTGTTTCATGAAAGTGAGGAGGAAATTTGAGAAAAACAATTCTTCACAAAAATGGTTTATGAAGCATGAAATACTTGTCCAGAGAAGGTATTGTTGCAGCTTATTCCGCTCTATATTTTTAAATAAAATTGAACGAGGGATACAGGAGCATGAAGCACAAAAGCATGAAAAGAGGATTACTCTTTGTGTTACTATAAAGAGCTGGCACAAACACAATGGGCTGAGTGGCTTCTTTTCTTCATTTGTTTATGGGATCTGAGTAACCTGAGAAGGAATAATATATTGTGAATGATAAGTTTAAAATCAACCAAGAGAATGGAATGGAAGTCACATGTTGGAGGAGGCAGGAGCAGTGATTCTCTTCCTTGGAGGATTCTGGTGAAGCATTTGGGTTTCAGTATCACCTTTGATCCAAGCTTCAGAATTTCCATAATTGACCAACACCAAATTCCAGGCTAAAAAGAAGTTTCACTTAATAATTTTCTTTAGAGTTAAATTGCAATTGGGACCATGTAAACCAAAACAATAGGTGGAATTTCCTGTCCCAGCACCGGACAAGTACTAATAATGAGGAATATTAATCAGCTGGCCATGGGCTCTCTGCTTCTCACTCAATTGAAAGTCCCAATTTGAGAAATTGGCCTGTTGCTCTGTAGGTAACGCAGCCAGGGTGAGACATGTCAATTGATGGGACTGTAAACAGCCCTACCACCCAAAATGCTTGAGCCCTTGGTTGAAGAGTCAAAAAGTGTGGTGCTGGAAAAGGACAGCTGGTCAGGCAGCATCCGAAGAGCAGGAGAATCGATGTTTCGAGCATAAGCCCTTCATCAGGCATGAGTTTTCCAGCACCATATTTTTCAACTCTGATCTCCAGCATCTGCAGTCTTCACTTTTTCCCTCGGTTGAAGACCAGTGTTGGGGTCCCTTGGGTGACAAGGGATGTGGAACATTGAGTGAAGATGAAGAAAGATGCTTACTTAAGGTTGAGGAGGCAAGGATCAGACAGGGCTCTAGAGGGTTACAAGGTAGCCAGGAAGGAACTGAAGAATGGACTTAGGAGAGCTAGAAGGGGGCATGAAAAAGGTTTAATGGGTAGGATTAAGGAAAAACCTCAAGTGTTCTACACTTATGTGAGGAACAAGAGGATGGCCAGAGTGAGGGTAGGGCCATACAGGACAGTCAAGGAAAATAGTGCCTGAAGTCAGAGGAAGTAGGGGAGGTCCTTAATGAATACCTTTCTTCAGTACTCACTACTGAGAGGGACCTTGACATTTCTGAGGACAGCATGAAACAGAGTGATATGCTAGAACAGGGTGATGTTAGGAAGGAGGATGTGCTGAAAATTTTGAAAATCGTAATGATAGGTCCCCTGGGCAAGACAGGATATACCCAAGGTTGCTACAGGAAGCAAGGGAAGAAATTTCTGCACCTTGGCGATTATCTTTGCATCACTTTGTCCACTGAAGTAGTGCCAGATAATTGAAAGGTGGCAAAAGTTATTCACTTGCTCAAGAAAGGCAATAGGGGTAATCCTGAGAATTACAGATAAGTCAGCCTTATGTCATTGGTAGGCAAAGTATTGGAGAGGATTCTGAGAGACAGGATTTATGATTACTTGGAAAAGCATAGTTTGATTAGAGATAGCATGGCTTTGAGAGAGTTGAAACTTTATT
The DNA here is from genome assembly GCF_004010195.1 of Chiloscyllium plagiosum. Classification (NCBI taxonomy): domain Eukaryota; kingdom Metazoa; phylum Chordata; class Chondrichthyes; order Orectolobiformes; family Hemiscylliidae; genus Chiloscyllium; species Chiloscyllium plagiosum. The sequence continues at coordinate 35,162,933 of NC_057710.1, forward strand.
GCTGGAACAGCACAGCAGGTCAGGCAGCATCCAGGGAACAGGAGATTCGACGTTTCGGGCACAGGCCCTTCTTCAGGAATTTGAGAGAGGCAGATCATGCCTCACAAGACTTACTGAATTCTCTGAGGATGTGACAAAACACATTGATGAAGGTAGAGCAATGGATATGGTGTATATGGATTTTAGCAAGGCGTTTGATAAGGTTCCCCGTGGTAAGCTCAGTCAGAAAGTAAGGAGACATGGGACAAAGGAAAACCTGTGTCTGGATACAGAACTGTCTGGCCCATAGAAGACAGAGGGCGCTGTTAGATGGAAAGTACTCAGCCTGGAGCTCGATGACCAGTGGTGTTCCACAGGGATTGGTTCCGGGACCTCTGCTTTTTGTGATGTTTATAAATGACTTGGATGAGGAAGTGGAAGGATGGGTTAGTATGTTTGCTGATGACACAAAGGTTGGTGGAGTTGTAGATAGTGCTGTTGTAGGTTGCAACATTGCCAGGATGCAGAACTGGGTTGATAAGTGGCAGATGGAGTTCAACCTGGAAAAGTTTAAAGTTCCAAAATTCACTTTGGAAGGTTGAATTTGAATGCAGAATACAGGGTTAAAGGCAGGATTCTTGGGAAAGTAGAGGAATAGAGGGATCTTGGGGTCCATGTCCACAGATCCCTCAAAGTTGCCACCCAAATTGAAAGGGTAGTTAAGAAAACGTATGGTGTGTTGGCTTTCATTAGCAGTAGGATTGAGTTTAAGTGCTGCAATGTTATGCTACAGCTCTATAGAGCCCTGGTTAGACCATACTTGGAATATTGTGTTCAGTTCTAGTCACCTCATTATAAGATAGATATGGAAGCTTTAGAGAGGGTGCAGGGGAGATTTACTAGGATGCTGCCTGGACTGGAGGGCATGTCTTATGAAGAAATGTTGAGGGAACTAGGGCTGTTCTCATTGGAACGATGGAGGATGACAAGTGATTTGATAGAGGTACACAATGTGTTGAGAGGCTTAGGTAGAGTGGATAGCCATGGACTTTTTTCCCAGGGTAGAAATGACTATCATGAGAGGGCATAATTTTAAGGTGATTGGAGGAAGGTTTAGGGGATATGTCAGAGGTAGCTTCTTTACACAGAAAGTGGTGGGTACATGGAATACACTGCCAACAACGGTAGTAGAATCAGACACATTAGGAACATTTAAGTGACTCTTGGATCATGACGTAAAAGATAGTACAATGAAGGGTATGTAGGTTGGTCTGATCTTAGAGCAGGATAGGAGGTCAGCACAACATCGGGTGCTGAAAGGCCTGTGCTGTGCTGTACTCTTGTAAGTCTGGATGGCATGTGACTTGGAGGTGAACTTGCAAGTGGAGATGTTCCCCCACGTATCCCATTGTCCTTCTCGGTGTCATTGATGGAACCTGGTGAGTTCCTTCAACCACTTTCGTTTAGCACATGGAGTGAATCAAACTGGCTGAAAACTAGCATCAGTAATGCTGAGGGGGGCCAACATGGATCATTATTCATCACTGATGGCACTATCTCAAGAAAGATCAGGGAATTATTCTGTTGACCTGGCAAATACTTATCCCTCCATCAACATCACAAATATAGATTATCCAGTGATGATCTCATTTCAATTTGTGGGAGCTTGCTGTGCACAAAACAGCTGCTATATTTTTACAATCTAACAATGACTACATTTCAAGTATTCCTATATCACTCCTAAGCATTTTGGTGAACACTGTGATGGTGAACAATGCTGTATAAATGAGAGCCATTTTTTCTCCAGTTGCAGAATATTCAGTATTAGCAACACTGACATGAGATATGAGGTGCAGAATGTGCAAATTTGTGCTTTAGTTGCAAAACGGTTTGTGCTGACACATTGAATCTACCCCATAAAATTTGATTTAAAAATACAGTAAACAATTCTGAACATGCTCAGGAAGACCTTTGCTAAAAGGCTATTGTTATCAGCATTATGTTTTCATGCCAATTGGGACTACATGTTGGCCTCCATTACATAAGCTGCAGGAGTTGAGATAGGCCATTTGGCCATTGAGTCTGCTCCACTATTCAAGGAGATCATGATTGATCTGATTATCCTCAACTCCACTTTCCTGCCTTATCCCAACAAACCTGATTTTCTTACTAATTAAAAATCTGTCTGTCTCAGCCTTCTGATGTGTCCAAGTGTCACCTACCGTGTGAACATTCTGAATTGGGGAAGACTTCAAAGGCCGAAGGAAAACACCCTCCAGAAATGCTTGATATCTAAAATACAGAAATGTTGAAGCAATTAGATTAGATTAGATTTTTTTAGATTAGATTAGATTACATTACAGTGTAGAAACAGGCCCTTCGGCCCAAAAAGTCCACACCGACCCGCCGAAGCGAAACCCACCCATACCCCTACATTTACCCCTTACCTAACACTACGGGCAATTTAGCATGGCCAATTCACCTGACCCTGCACATCTTTTGGACTGTGGGAGGAAACCGGAGCACCCGGAGGAAACCCACGCAGACACGGGGAGAACGTGCAAACTCCACACAGTCAGTCGCCTGAGGCGGGAATTGAACCCGGGTCTCAGGCTCTGTGAGGCAGCAGTGCTAACCACTGTGCCACCGTGCCGCCCCTTTTTTTAAAGACTTCTTTACACTCCCTTTCATATTATTAAATTAGATTACATTTAGATTACAATGTGGCAGATATGACAGGTTAAAAACTGTCTGCCATCATTGAGTTCTAGCAAAACTGGAATCAATGGGTGTTGGGGACAAACTCTCCACTGGTTGGAGTCATACCTGGCAAATAGGAAGGTTGCTGTGGTTGCTGGAAGTCAGTCGTCTCAGCTCCAGGACATCTCAACAGGAGTTCCTCAGGATTTGGAGGTCCTAGTGTTGGACTGGGGTGTACAAAGTTAAAAATCACACAACACCTGGTTATAGTCCAACAGGTTTAACTGGAAGCACTAGCTTTTGGAGTGCTACTCCTCTACTATCAACCAGCACTCCAAAAGCTAGTGCTTCCAAATAAACCTGTTGGACTAATAACTTAGAGTTCCTCAGGGTAGTGTCCTTGGCCCAACTATCGTCAGCTGCTTCATCAATGACCTTCTCTCTATCATAAAGGTCAGAAGTGGGGATGTTCGCTGATGATTGCACAATCTGCGCCTCTAGATAAACAGTCCAGCAATAATACCACTAGGCCATTGCCTCCCAAAGGTAAACTAATTTATTGTTTTCTTTTGAAGTGGCAACAAGCAAGGTAGATAAAGAGGAACCAGTAGATATGACATATTTTCCAAAAGGCATGTGAGAAGGTACCGCACACAAGACTACTTAATAAGATAACGGCCCATGGTGCTAGGGGTACTATATTACCATTAATAGAAAATCACTGAACTAATAGAAAATAAAATGGAGTGAAGAGTCAAGGGGTCAGTACTGGGGCCACCATTATTTACAATATATATCAATAAGTTAGTTGACGGATGTGAATGCACGATCACCAAGTTTGGGGATGGCACTAAAATAGATGGGAAAGACAAATAGTGAGGATGACACAGGAATCTCCAGAAGGATATAGACAAGTTAATTGGACAGATAAAATCTTGGCAGGTGGAACATAATCTGGGAAAATGTGAGGTAATGCACTTCGGCAGGAAGGATAGATGAGCTGAATAATATTCAAATGGGGAAAGACTGCAGAAAGCTGCAGCACAGAGAAATTTGGGATCCTAGTGCATGAATCACAAAAAAGTGCCATCCAAGTGCAATAGTTAATAGGGAAGGCAAATGGAATGCTGGCCTTTATTTCAAAGGGAATGGAATATAAAAGTAGGGACTTTTACTCAAACTCTACAAGGCACTAGTTGACCACAGCTGGAATACTGTGAACATATTTGTCACCGTTATATAAGAAAACATATAATGACATTGAAAGCAGACTGGAGAGAGTTCATCAGGTTGTTCCCAGATATGGAGAGATTTTCTTATAGGAGAGATTCTGTACATTGGGCCTACACAAGAGATAACCATTAAAACATTTACTATTCTTAGGGGATGAATACTGAGTAGATACAGAAACATTGTTTCCCTTGTGGGACAATATAGACCAGGGGGCATAATCTTAGTGTAAGGAGTCATCCATAGAAGACAGATATGGGTAAGAATTTATTTTCTTCTGAGTGGTTAAATGGTAGAATTCTTTACCACAAGGTTTGTTAAATATATTCAAGGCAGAGTTAGACATATTCTTAATCAATAAAGGAATCAGGGATTATAGAGATAAGGCAAGAGATTAGAATTATTAGATCAGACATGATCTCATTGCATAGCAGAGTAGACTCAGAGTGGGCCAAAAAACTTACTTCTGCTCTTACATCTTACGGTCTTGTCAGGAAGAGGACACACAATAAAATACAGACTTGGGAAAAATAAAACACAATTTATACAACATGAGAAGACGCTGCTGATTGATTGGCCCATTGTTAGCATGGAGATCAAGTAGGACCAATTAACTATCAATCTCAGTCTTCAGAACAGACAAGATTGATATGCTCAATAAACAAAATATCCTTGTGGCCAGAGTGTGTAGCATGTTAGTTCACGCTGAACTAGCCTGTGCTTGCAAGGGTCAGAACACCTCATCCAACATTAGATGGCATTTCCTAAATAATCTAGATTGTGCTAAATATTATATCGGAAACCAATTAATAGATTGATGCATTTGCATGTGTTAGAAGCTATGTATAATACCACAAGGGATCCTGTTTTATATAAACAGAAATCATTTGTACCTACAGTCCATCATTTTCATTGGCAGTCATCATGATCACTTTCTCAATCACTGCTGCATTCCCATGGCAACACCCTAAGCAATCAGATGATACCTGCCTGGTTTGAGAACCAAGATTGACATTTAACTATGTTATTGACATTTATATTCCTATGCCAATGATGGCCTAACCAATCAACATCCTTTTCTGAAATTGCATATGTTGGAGTTGCTTTTCCATGTCAGGTTTCTTGCATCATTGTCCTGATGAGTACATGATGAAAAACTTAAATTTTCATGTCTCCCTTTAGCAATGATTATGTTCTGTACTACAAAAACAAATTAAATTCAGCCAATTATAATCCCACACACTTAGTCGAAATAGAAACATAATAAAGGAAAGAATCTGAAGGTGGTGTTATCAAGAAACTTCTCAATTTGGGTTCCTCCAGGATAACTTAGCATCAGGGCTTGGTCCAAAGATGGTGAAAACCACCTTGCAGTGGTTGAGGTCCAACCATCTTCAAGCTGTAGTATGTGGCGATGCTTCACCATCTTCTGGAGTACAAACAGGATTGGGCAATATTTGCTGACTGCGAGGCCTAAATTCCATGAAAGATTTTAAAAAGTGGATGCACAAAGAATGTCCTATGTGATAGACCACCTGAACTTCTTGGAAGATGCTGCAAATAAAGTTGACTGTGGAACCCCTTTTCAGAGAGGATTTGACAAGGTGTCTCAAAGGCAAAGAATAAAGCAAAATATTTTTTAATTCTCCTAAGAGATGTTTGCATTGTTGGCTGGGCCAGCATTTATTGCCCATTAGGGGTTGCTCTCAAGAAGATGTTGATGAGCTGCCTTCTTGACCTGTTGCAGTCCATTTGGTGTAAACACACTCACAATGTCATTAAGGATGGAATTCCAACATTTTGACCCAATGACACTGAAGGATCAGTGATATATGGATGGTGAATGACTTGGAGAGTAACCTGCAGATGGTGGTGTTCCTATGTATCTGCTGCCCTTGTCCTTCTAGCTTGTGTGGTTCAAATTTTGAAAAGTGCTGCCGAAGGAGCCGTGTGATTTCTGCAGTTTATCTTGTAGATAATACACACTGCTGCTCCTGAGAATTCATGTGTTTATAAGATAGTCTGGGGTTAGAGATGAAAATGTGCAAATCTTTGTAGATAGTTCTAAAATAGGGAATACAGAAAAAAACAAAACGTGGCATAAAATAAATTGAAATTTCAACAAGTAAGTTGCATGACCTTTTGGGCAAATTGAACGGCACAGGCTACAGTCTATTTATAATTCTAATTGTACAATTTAAATATTTTAGTATTAAAATCTCATTTTGATATATTGTTTGTATCCCTTAATTCGACTTATTGTATAGTTCAATTTTTAGAGCAATAAGCAAGTCTGAATTACCAGACAAGAATGTGTATAATGAAGGGAAGAGGTAGTAGAGATTTTGAAAGTATTTAACATTGATGTTTGTTGGGTTGTCATTTCCAGAACAGGGAACTTTTAAAAGGCCTGAACTCTTTAAATGGAGCCAAACTGATATCTGAGCACGGCTGGTAAGGTCTAATTTCCCTTGCCCTGAGTGGTTTCACAGGTTTTTTTCTGTAGTTCTACTTTGGTTTCATAGTTACCATTAGGTAAATTTTATTTTCCAGACCACTGAATTCAAATTTTACCATCTACCATGGTAGGATTTGAACCCATGCCCACAAAACATTAGTCTGGGATATAATCTTTAATAATGGGATATGCTGGGTTCCATTCTTTGATATGTAAATCCCAGAACTTCTTTTAAATTATACTCTCAAGATAGATCAGCTTTTTAAACAATTGGTATGAAGTCTGTTTGTGTCCCATTGCAATGTCAGACTGACACACCCTCTGTATAGTTTTACAGAGTTTAATATGGATTCATGCAGTTTTTGAGCAGCAAAATAAAATGTAATTCTGCAAAAAAAAGCTTATTTTATAATATTATAAAAGATGGAATTTTTAATCTAAGACTGTTTACTGTATGACATCTCCGTGACACCGGGCTCCTTTGGCTATAAATTCTGTGAGCATGATCTTAACTTCCACAACCACTTGATGAAAGAGCAGCCCTCTGAAAACTAGTACTTCCAAATAAACTGTTGGACTATAACCTGGTGTTGTGTGATTTTTAACTTTATTGATATGGGGCTCAAATGTGCTCACAATATTCCAAATGTGGTTTGATCAGAGCCTTATACACTGTCAGCAGTACATCTCTGAAGTGCATAACCTCACACCTTCCCTCATTATACTCTATCTTCCACCTCTTTGCCCAGTCTCCTGGCCTGTCCGAGCCCTTCTGCAGACTCCCCGCTTCCTCAACATTGCCTGCCCCTCCACCTATCTCTGTGCCATCTGCAAACTTAGCAACAATGTCAGTTGCTTTGTGCAGGTAGTTTGCGTACAATGTGAATAGCTGTAGTCTCAACACTGACTGCTGCAGAACTCCACTAGTCACTGGCTGCCATCCTGAAGAAGACCCCTTTTACACTACTCTGCCTTCAGCCAATCCTATATCCACATCAGTACCTTGTTCCGAACACCATGGACTTTTATCTTATTTAGCAGCCTCCTGCACAGCACCTTGTCAAAGGTCTTATGGAAATCTAAATAGATCATGTCTGTTGGCTCTCCTTTGTATAGCTTACTCATTCTCCCCTCAAAGAATTCAAACAGATTTGTCAGGCATGACATCACCTTGATGAAGCTGTGCTAACTCAGCCCTATTTTACCATGCACTTCCAACTACTCTGCCATTTTACCCTTAATAATAGATTCTAAAATCTTAATGACTGAGGCAATTCTATCCTAAAATACACACTCACAACCTACATTTTTCTTAGGATTTTCACAACATACTGCTCAAGTGTGAATCATTCTACTATTGTATTTCCTCAAAAGTAAAAATTTCCAGAACAATCTCAGACCTATTGTTTAATGATGAGGTGAAATACCAAGTGAATCTTGATGGAGGTAATGGCTGCTGAGATGTCACAAGTTTCAGCTGATCACATTTACACTGAGAAATTACAATAACACACAACTCGTTATAACAAAGAGCAAAAGCAGCCCCTGTAGAGTCAGCTATACAGCCCAATTCCCTTCTCCATAACTGTTTTACATCTTTATTGAACTGCTCTGACACCCGCATTCTGTAGCCCATTCATTTCAGCTTTTGCAGACATTAAAGGTAAAATTCTTTGATAAAGAAAGCTAAATTAATAAGGTATAAATTGGCAGTTTTTCCTCGCAATATGGAATTGGTTGGTATTGCTAAGGATACATTAGTCTGAGGTTGGAGGGTGGGATTATCCTAGACAAGCTCATCAATAGAACCAGCTGTCCAGGTCCTGAAAGACAGAACAAATTACTGCCATTACATGAATGAAATGGCGTGGTCACAGTAATTATGCTGCAGCATGAGACACAGGTGTTCCCAAAGAAAGGAGTGACATCCACAGCACAGAATGACTCCAAAGAACAATGCAGCCTCATGCACCTATTACCAAACCTTTTGTAGCATACATCAGTTGAAATATTAAGAAGTTAATGGGTTTCTTTTATCATCAACTTTGTCACACTACTTTGATTTGAATGTACTAATTCATCTTTTCTTCTTCCCCTTGTCCTCCTCCTCCTCTATGTTTGCAGGCAGGTCGGTTGCAATAGCATAATAATTTGGGCACTTAAGGTTAAAAGATTAGAAGTCTTTGTTTTTAACATTAACTGAATAAAGTATGCATGTTAATTTCTAAACATGTTGAAGTTCACTCCAATGCCCTCTACCCAACACATCATCTCAGAAACAAATACTTGTTCTGTTTATCAAATTGTTTTTAACTCCTGTCCTTTCACTGTCCTTTCACAATGCAAGTTTATACTTAGCAATAAACTTAAATTGCTAATTTCTTACAATTAGACATAAGGCAATTGAACTGAAATTTTAAGCCTGCTTCATTTTCCCTAGATACTACCAAAACGGCAATGTATTTTGAGTGTTTTCATATTCCTTCTAATGCTGATCTCCAAATAATTGCTGGGCCTCTGTTTGGAAGGCCTTTTGAGGCACATCTTCCCTTCACATCAACCCCTCAGCTGCTTCTTATATATGGCAGGTTTCATTCATAGTCCATCAGGAGACATGAAACCTCATCATCTGGCACCCATTGCTGTTTTCTCTCCTTTTCTTGCTATTCAGCAAATCAGCATTATACCAGCTTAACTGAAAGGTACTAAATGAAAATGAATTTTCCTTTCCCGGTATTGTGCGGAAATGATGAAATTCTGGCATGCCACAGTGGAGCAAACCATGTGAGGATTGTTAGTTGGAATTTAATACTCCACTTTTAAACATAATTGTCCAAAGGAATGTTTACATCAGGTTTTATGTCAGCAGCTAAAAACATTAAATCAAACTTCTAACAGACTGACATTTTAACAACGACGACTGGGGAGAAGATCGCCAAGAGTACAATAGGTGGATGGAGGTGGGGGTGCAGGTGATAGGTCAGAGGGGAGGGTGGAACAGATAGGTGGGAAGGGAGATTGGCAGGTAGGACAGGTCATGGAGACAGTGCTGAGCTGAAAGGTTAGAACTGGGGTAAGGTGAGGAGTGGGGGGAGGGGAAATGGGGAAACTGGTGAAGTCCACATTGATGACCTGGGGTTGAAGTGTTCCGAGGCAGAAGATGAGGCGTTATTTCTCAGACGTTGGGTGATTAGGGAGTGGAGGTGGAGGAGGCCCAGGACCTGCATGTCCTCGGCAGAGTGGGAAGGGAAGTTGAAATATTGGGCCACAGGGCGGTGGGGCTGATTGGTACGGGTATCCTGGAGATGTTCCCTAAAGCGCTCTTCTAGGAGGTGTCCAGTCTCCCCAATGAAGCGGATACTGCATTGAGAGCAACAGATACAATAAATGACATTGGTAGATGTGCAGGTGAAACTTTGATGGATATGGAAGGCTCCTTTGGGGCCTTGGATGGAGGTGAGGGAGGAAGTGTGGGTGCAGGTTTTGCAATTGGTGCCAGGAGGGGAGGGTGGAGGTGGATTGTTGGTGGGCATGGACCTGACCAGGTAGTCACGGAGGGAATGGTCTTTGCGGAGGGTGAGGAGGGAAATATATCCCTGGTGGTGGGATCCGTTTGGAGGTGGCGGAAATGTCAGCGGATTATGTGGTTTATG
>NC_057710.1:35172998-35174620 GCF_004010195.1 Chiloscyllium plagiosum
GGTGGTGGTGGTTCTGTCCTTGTTGCGGTTAGAGAGGTGGGGTTTGAGAGCGGAGGTGTAGGATGTGGATGAGATGCATTGGAGCGCATCTTCAACCACGTGGGAAGGGTAATAAATGTTGGCCAACTAGCGACACCTATATCCCACAAAATGAATAAATTGGGGAAAAAAAACTCAGATAAGATGGCCACCTAATTTGCATTATCATACATTTTTCACTTCAACCTAATTGGAAAAGTGACTGCAAGCCTGAAAAATGCATTAAAACCACTGCCCATCTGAGCAGTGAGGAGGACGTACAAACATATGAATTAGAAGAAGGAATAGTTCACTTTGCCCCTCCACCCTACTCCACCATTCAGTAAGATCTTGGCTGATGTGATTACCCTACATTTCCACTTGCATATAACCATTTACACCTGCCTTTGAATATTTCTAAGTCTCCTTCCACCACCTTTTGAGGAAAAGCTTCACAGAAATATAACCTTTGGTGAGAAAAATAACTTCACATCTCTGTTTTGAATGGTTTATTTTTGAGAGACAGACTTTGTAGTTCGAGGTTCACCCACAAGAGAAAACATCCTCATATCTCCAGCCCCTTTAACAAGGCACCTATGACAATCACATAAAGCATTCAACATTTGGAAACAGATCATTAAAGGCTAATGGCTTGAACAATGAACTCTGGTTTAAGACAGCTTGTAAGACATCAACTAATCAATAAACCAATGAACTTACAATTGGAATATACAACTGAATTCAAATTACTGAAAGAGAACGAGAGAGTATTCACATGACAAGTCAACACCTTTGTCTATGAAACCAATGATTCTCTGCACAATTCTCCAAGAAACAGAAATTATGTGGGGTCCGTTGGCCTTTCTCAGTTTGCCAGCTTTGAGTTCTGCCTGCTATTGTTGATTGTCTCTCTGTCAGAGATTTTAAAGAGAAAGTTTAACTCTCCAAGCTGCCAAAAACTATTTCTCTTCCCTATATCTTTAACTGAGAAGCATCAAGACCATCAAATACAGACTGAAAACAACGCAGTCTCTAAAGCCCACACCTCCTCCCCCACCTCTATCCAAGGCCCTAAAGGAGCCTTCCACTTCCTTCAAAGTTTTACTTGCACATCCACTAATATCATTTATTGTATCCGTTGCTCCCGATGCGGTCTCCTCTACATTGGGGAGACTGGGCGCCTCCTAGCAGAGCGCTTTGGGGAACATCTCCGGGACACACGCACCAATCAACCACACCACCCCGTGGCCCAACATTTCAACTTCCCCTCCCACTCTGCCAAGGACAAGGAGGTCCTGGGCCTCCATCACTGCCGCTCCCTCACCACCAGACGCCTGGAGGAAGAATGCCTCATCTTCCGCCTCGGAACACTTCAACCCCGGGGCATCAATGTGGATTTCAACAGTTTCCTCATTTCCCCTTCCCCCACCTCACCCTAGTTCTAAACTTCCAGCTCAGCACTGTCCCCATGACTTGTCCTACCTGCTCCTACCTGCCTATCTCCTTTTCCACCTATCCACTCCACCCTCTCCTCCCTGACCTATCACCTTCATCCCCTCCCCCACTCACCCATTGTACTCTATGCTACTCTCTCCCCACCCCCA
>NC_057710.1:35177984-35203121 GCF_004010195.1 Chiloscyllium plagiosum
GAACACTTTAACCCCAGGGCATCAATGTGGACTTCAACAGTTTCCTCATTTCCCCTTCCCCCACCTCACCCTCGTTCTAAACTTCCAGCTCAGCACTGTCCCCATGACTTGTCTGGACTTGTCCTACCTGCCTATCTCCTTTTCCACCTATCCACTCCACCCTCTCCTCCCTGACCTATCACCTTCATTCCCTCCCCCACTCACCTATTGTACTCTATGCTACTTTCTCCCCACCTCCACCCTCCTCTAGCTTATCTCTCCATGCTTCAGGCTCTCTGCCTTTATTCCTGATGAAGGGCTTTTGCCCGAAACGTTGATTTCGATGCTCCTTGGATGCTGTCTGAACTGCTGTGCTCTTCCAGCACCACTTATCCAGAATCTAAAGTTTACCCATCTGTTAATCAACTTGATTTGGTTAAACTATCCTTCCCACTCGGTAATCCGTATTTCTGTGAGTTTGGACTTCATGCACATGCAGAGTCAGTGTATAACCCTTTGTTAAGCACAAGAAATCTTGTTTGATTGGTTCTTTCATAATTGCTTGTCTACCTTGGATTTCAGCATCTGCAGTTGTTTTTGTCTGTTTCATAACTACAGCATGTTAACAATTAAATATTCACGGAACTAACACAAAAGGACCTGTTAGGGTCACATGAGATGAGGTAAAGAGGGGAGCCATTTGACTGTTCCTCACCTGGCCATTAAATTAAATTCCCTACAGTGTGGAAACAGACCCCTTCAGCCCACACTGAAGAGTAACCCACACATAACCATTTCCCTCTGATTAATGCACCTAACACTATGGGCAATTTAGCATGGCCAATTTACCTGACCTGCACATCTTTGGATTGTGGGAGGAAAGCAGAGCACCCGGAGGAAACCCACGCAGACACAGGGAGAATGTACAAACTCCACACAGATAGTCACCAAAGGCTGGAATCAAACCTGGGACCCTAGTGTTATGAGGCTGTAGTGCTAACCACTGAGCCACCGTAATGTTTAATATGCAGCAGCACTTCTAAGGATAATCCTTGGGTTAAACATTTCAATGTTTATAGGAAAATCAGATCTGAGGTGAATTCAGTTTGTTCACTAAAAGCTTTTGCATCTGGAGGCATAAATATAAGATAGCCATTATTAGGTCAAATGAGTAACTCAGGAAGAATGTCTTCAACTGAGAAGCATTGAGAATATAGAACCCACTGTGGCTGAAGAAGATAGCGCTGATACTTTTAAGGCTAGGCTTGAAATTTATGAGAAAGCGAAGGGAATAGTCAAATAAAGAGGGCAGGCTGGGAAGGGATAATTAGAATGTGAGAAGACTCAGCTAGGTTCACTGGCATTGGGTAATCCAGCTTGTGGCCTGATTTGGTGCTGTCGATAATATTTAATATTAGAAGCAAATAGCAAAAGGACATGGATATTGCAGGATTATCTGGGGTTTTCTCAGATTTCACAATGATCATTGGATGTGTGTAGAACTCAAAACTTTGAGTTTGAGAATCCGTGTGACTCAAATGGATGTATGTCTGTGGAATATTAAAACCAGATAGTTATTTCTCCATATATATTTTATTTGTTGTATATCCACTACCTTATCTGAATTGAGTACACTACCTTCCTCAGATTATATGCTACCATTTGTCATGTCCCCTTTCTAGACAGCTTCAAAAAATATCTTCAATTCAAAAACATTGCAAGGTGCTCTTTCTTGGTGAATTGTGGAAAATGAACATTGTTCATTTATAGCCTCTTTACTCAGCTGTCCAGTAACATTTTCCCTTGATTTTGTTCTGGAGGAACTGCAGAAGATTATTTTCAACGTAGATAGGATTTCTCTCTCTAAATCTTACCATTTCTCTCTCCCACTTTCTGACATTTTTAAAAGTCTGCCTCTTTAATCAAGTTTTCAACTTCGTGTGCTGTCCGTGTGCCTGTTGGGGCAGTTGTGAATGCATGTCTTTGTAGGTGTTGTATGTTGTATGTGAGTTTGTGTGCAGATTGTATGTGTTCCTTGTGTAAACATATGTGAGCTGTATATAGGCATTGTACATATATCTGTGTGTGTGAGTTGTCTGTGTGCACATTCTATGCAATATAATTATGTTAGTGAGTAGGGTGACATGGCAATGTCACAGGCTTGGGGCAAATAGAAAAATCAATGACATAACAGTAAAGTCATTATCCAGGTCAACCTCATACAGGCTAACCTGTCCAGACGTTGGTTCCCAATTCTTGCTGGCTCAGCTTGAGCAATGAAAGTGATATTATGGTTGGTTTCAACATGCGAGCTAAGCAGTTGAAAAGTATACCATCCAAGTTTTCCTTTATCATATGATGAATCAGTGACGTCCAACTGGAGAGTCTGTTCATTGAGTGAGGGCAGAACCAGGTTTAATTGTGAGACCATTTATGACAAAATAGTTAACAACACCTGAGCATAATTTACTGAGCAAGATTCAGCAAGTGTGTCACAGGGTGTGAGGACAGCAGATGCTGGAGATCAAAGTCTAAGAGTGTGTTGCTGGAAAAGCACAGTCGGTCAGGCAGCATCCGAGGAGCAGGAGAATTGATGTGTCAGGCTGAATTCCTGCTGATGGGCTTATGCCTGAAACATCAATTTCCCTGCTTCTTGGATCCTGCCTGACCGGCTGTGGTTTTCCAGCACCACATTCTTTGACATGGTATATGTCCACTTATGTCATGAACACTGACCTTGACATAACCTCCGTGGTCAACCTCATTATTATACTTTGGGCATTCTCTGGGCATCAGAAATTCTTCAGGGAGAGTTCACCCAGTTAGAGGTGAGGCATGGAACCCCTTGGCAGATTTAAAATCCCGAAGCAGGCATCATCATGATCATATTTGTGAACCAAATTCACAATCTATACGTCTTTAGGTGAGCAGAGAGTTTCATGAGCTGGAGTGAGTAGTGAGATGCAGCAAGGAGACCGCCTTTTGAAGGAAGCACTAAGGAACCTCAAAAGGCAGCCCAGGGAGCTACATCAACAGCCCTGCACAAGGCCAGAAAGTACAGGAAGCCATTTATTTGACTCTATCAGGCCACATGAAATGAGAAGAGTTAAGGTGTACATTCCAAAAATCTTAAAAACACTTCTGCTACTTACACATTGTCTAACAGTGCTGCGCTATTAATGCCTTCAATCTTCACCTAGGAATCAGGGAGTTATAGAGAAATGTTGTAGAGTCATAGCGACGTACAGCATGGAAACAGACCCTTCAGTCCAACTTGTCCATGCTGATCAGATATCCCAACCTAAGCTAGTCCCACATACCAGCATCTGGCACATATCCCTCCAAGCCCTTCCTATCCAGATGTCTTTTAAATGTTGCAATTGTACCAGCCTCCACCACTTCCTCTGGCACTTTGGAGAAAGGGGCATTTTCAGAGTAGCAATCTGTAAAATGTGGAGTGCCGTAATTATTTAGAATACATGTCTGCCATCCCGGAAGCAACCAGTCACTGAACTCTGGCTAGCAGTTCCAGAAAGTGGGATGTCACCGCTGAAGATGCCGAAGCCTGACTCTTCAGCACATCATTCTCCCCGCGACAATTGATGACTTTTGGTTAAGCTTCCTTTGGGCCTGCCAGCTTGCTTTTGAAGGCTTTGAGAGGTCCACCCACCTACTCCTGAAATGTTGTCAAGTGGTTGAGCCAAACTCCAACTGAAGATGCAGTCCAGCCATTGTTATATAACCATTAACCCCATTTACTGCACTGCCAGCCAGGGAAATAAGAAAATTTTCGGCACAGCAGGAAAAGTAACTGAGACAGTTGAAGTAGCCAGTGAGAAGTTGCCTTTGATCGATGGTAATTTAGAAGGAAACATGCTTTGATTTTGTAATGCATTGCTGATTCTGTCTTCAAGTTTGAAGAAGAGGATGTGCAATTCGGGAAGCTGACTGGGTAGTTAAAATGGTTAGCAGAGTCCTGGACACTCCTAATGTAAAGCCAAATCATAACAAAGGGCTGTAATGTTTTGAGGGTTCTGCCAGTTGTGAACAGACAAAGATGCCAATTAGACCTGGTGTCTGGCAGAGCTGCCCACTCTCTCCTGGCTTGTTTATGTGTTGCATATTGTCCTGCTGCTGAGTTCATCAGAAAGGATGCAAGTTTGTGAGGGGTGACTATTCCTGGCAGTGGAGACCTGCATGTCAAAGTCTTCCTGTACATGAGTGACATTACCGTCTTCTGCTCAGATCCTCTGTCAGTGCGCAGGCTCATGAGCATCAGAGACCAGATCAAACTAGCCTCGAGAGCCGAGGTAAATCATGGCAAGAGTGAGGCCATGTTCTTTGGGAACTGGGCTGACCGATCCTTTATACCATTCACCATCAGAGCAGATTGCCTGAAGGTGCTGGGAATATGGTTTGGAGGGGGCAAGTGCATGAGCCAAAACTTGGGAGGAGCACAGTGCCAAGGTGAAGCAGAAACTGAGCTTTTGGGAGCACTGCTCCCTCTCCATTGCAGATAAAACCTGGTCATCAGGTGTGAGGCACTCTTAGTATTGCTGTATCTGGCCTATCCCCCAAGCCTGCATCACTACAGACCCCTGAGCATTCTTCCACTTCCTCTGGAGGTCAAAGCTGGACAATTTCTGCAGGGAAAGCACATACAAAGCTCTCAAAAAGTGTGTGGAAAGATGCTTCCAATGCTCCCCTAGTCCAGAAGGCCACTTTTGTGTGTAGCTGCACCAAGTTGTGCTTAGACCCACAGTAGGTAAATACCAAGTGTCACGGAGGTTCCACCTGCCCCCAATGTTATGAAGGATAGGTCTTGCAAAGAAAGCACCCTTGACTATAAGTTCTTCAGCAAGTGGTCAGCACGTGGAGTTCTCAAGACCCTGTGGGAAAAGGAGAAGGTGAATCCTGTTAGTTGTTTCCCTCAGCAGACTATCAGAGTCATTTGGCAGAATTCCTGATTCTCCAGAACTTTCCAGCAAGCACCAAGATGTATCTTGGCTGGTGGGGAGAAGGGCAGCACGTGTCAGATCCTTCAAGTATGTCCGGGTTCTCTCTGCCACCGCATATTGCCTTTGAAACGGCTGTGCTGGTAAAGAGATTGTCACACATCTCCTTTTGGTATGTGCCTTTGCAAAGAAGGTCTGGAGAGAGAGAGAGGCAGTGGTTCATCACCCCTGGAGCAACTCCGTGATGCAGGACTCTGTGCTGTTTGATCTGTTCCCTGAGATACACAGCAAGACAAACATTGACTGTGCCTAGAGGGCCATCGACTCTTTGGTGTACCCAAAACCGTTGGCCTCCCAATGTAAAGAGCTGACCTTGAATGAATGTTGTTCATTGGCATATAGTGCACAGTCCAAGATTCTGTGTGAGGGACTCACTAAAGCTTGGGGTAGCTGCCCCCAAAGTGCGGTGGGGGAAGACTACCATCTAAGGTCTTTCTGCTGAAGCATAATGAGGGTCTGTTCAGTTAGCAAACTCTCTTGTTGCCTCAATTAATGTAAATGGAGTCCTGCATGAGTAAGAAATGCCTTTGGCTTTTGCAACTGTAAGGAATATCAACTTCCAACGTTTGTTTTTCTTGATATGCAGAGCTGCTTTGGTATCTGTGAATGCAGGTAAAGATTGTTTCATGAATAAAGTATATTTTCGCAACAAAGAAAACATAGGTGCCTATTAACTGGCACCAGGGACCTATTGACAATAATTTCAGAATTCTCATCAAAAGCAAAACAGACTTTCCTGGAATTCAACAGAACTGAACAATAGCATTTGATGGTAGGTATGATCTCAGAAGATTGATCAGACCTATAAAGAGTAAAGAGAAAAAGTACTCCTAACAGAGTTGAATAACTCTGATGCAATCTTAAAAACTCACAGAATGTTACAAAAATCAGAGATGCAGCCATCAATTCATAAAAATACCAGCAAGCGTGAGAAAAGAAGGTGGTAGATGAAACAGAGCTAGACGCAAGAGGAAAAGAGAGCAGAGAAGAGCTGGCAGATCAACACCCAACTTCAAATAGAAAGAATTAGGAAAGTAAACCAGCCAGAAACTGTTACAGTCAAGGTTTCCCAAAAGAAATGATGGAGACTGTGGAATACATTTCATGAAGTACAGAAACGCTTTAAAATATCATGTAAGAAATAGACAGTATCATAAAAAATATTTCTCATTATAACACTACAGCAAGACCTTATGCAAAGGATACTGGTGTGTTCCTAGATTATGCCTTCATTATCCTGCTTAGAAGACAAATGTACAATTGCAAAGGTGGCTTATGAAATTTCAGGAAAAATAAATTGGTTAACTGTCTCCTGCAGAAATGATCATCATCCAACAATATAGTGAACACCGATGAGCCAGGCGCAAAATATGCTGTCTGCAGTTTCACCTGCTATTCTTCGCTCTACAGAGTTGGCTCTCCCTCCTCCAAATCTGGAATTACTAATTGATTGCTCCAAAAACATTCCCACCCTAAGTCCTGGGTCATCTTAATTTTCCAACTTTACTTCCAACCAGAAGCAAAAACCAGCAGAACTTGAAAATGATACAAATTGGTCTGACTCATCTTGTATCCTTCAAAATGGAGCCAGTGTGACCTTTTTTATCATTTGTTCATGGGAAATGGGTATTACTGACTCATCCAGCATTAATTACCCATTCTTATTCTCTAAGTACATTTAAGTTTCAAAACCATTATTGTGTACCTGGAGTCACATGTAAGCCAGACCAGGTAAGGATGGCTGGTTTCCTGTCCTAAAGCATATTAGTGAACCAGATAGCTTTTTATTACAGTCAAGAGTGTGATGCTAGAAAAGTACTGAAAATGTGTTGCTGGAAAAGCGCAGCAGGTCAGGCAGCATCCAAGGAGCAGGTGAATCGATGTTTCGGGCATGAGCCCTTCTTCAGGAAGGGCTCCTTGGATGCTGCCTGACCTGCTGCGCTTTTCCAGCAACACATTTTCAGCTCTGATCTCCAGCATCTGCAGTCCTTACTTTCTCCTGCTAGAAAAGTACAACAGGTCAGGCAGCATCTGAGGAGCAGGAGCAGGAGCAGGAGCAGGAGCATTCTTCATGAAGGGCTTATGCCCGAAACATTGATTCTCCTGCTCCTCAGATGCTGCCTGACTTGCTGTGCTTTTCCAGCACCACAGTCTCGACTCTGATCCCCAGCATCTGCAGTGCTCACTTTCTCTGGGTTTTTATTACAAAGCACCTTTTATTTCAGATATTTTATCGTCATCTGCCAAGGTGGGACTCAAACATACCAGAAATTGTCCGGATCTTAACATTATTCGACACCACCACAACGGCACCGCTTTATTTCCAAATGTTACAGTTCTTTCCTCTGGGAAGCTCTTAAGAGTTACAAAATCCAAGGCAGACAAATAGTTATGAGGTAAAACTCAAGTAGTATTTCAATGAATTGCAGAATTGTCTAGAGGGGATGAATGGCCTACTCTCCTTCCATGTTCCTGAACAGGTTTTCTCCTGTAAGGACATCAGCCATTGTCAGAAAGACCATTGTTGGTAAAGGCATGAACAACAGTGGCCTTGCAAGGCAAAACGAGAAGAGGTAAACAACAGTAAGGCATAATGAAATGAAAACTGACACACAAAAAATGTAAAAAGCACAAGGGACAATTTTCCACAGGAGTTATGTTGGAATCCCTATGGGTAAAAGGCAAATATTAGTTGGGAAGGTTTCCATTTGCTCCTTTTCTGCTTGATGCAACACCCGAGGATTTTCGAACAGCGAAATTATTTATCTGACCACAGATGCAAAGCATATTTCAGTGAAATGGTAATGGCATATTTTGTATTATTAATGCTGAGTGTTCCTGAATTTCAAAATTGTTTCGCTGCATGGAGGAATGCTGTGGGGGGAGGGGGATCAGAAATTAAAATGTAAATAACCCCCCAAAGGTGTCCCTTGAAATTTCAGTGAAACATATTCTTTAGCTGTACCTGAGGCGATCAGCGTGCTCCACTGATGGAGCTCCCCAGGGTTTGCAGATTTCCCACCTTCCTTCAGGCAAATTGCCTAACATGGATTTATAAAGAACATACAGCATAGAAACCAGTCATCTGATCCAATTTATGTTCTTTCGAAACCTTTTCCCACCGCTCTTCATACAGACCAGTAAAAAATTCTGTCAAGGCAGCAAATGCCAGCAATACCACTCTTTGTATATGGGAACCTGTTCTACTGACAGAGAAAGCATTTGGACAATTCACTGTTCTCCTAATTTGCACAGGCTTGACAAAAATTCAAAGTTGCAATAAGGTTCTTGTGAGGTCACCAAATAGTTTCAAGGAAAAAGGGATGGAAATACGTCTGTGCATCTGAGGAAAGAGAAGTAGGGTGAATATTTTGGGGAGGGTCAATATTATTTCAGTTAAATCAGGCACTAATCTGGACAGCCTCAGAATGCCTCTGACTTCAGGCCCCGGGAGGTTAGAAATCCTGTTACTGAGAACTGCTGGTCAATCAGACATGAGCATCTTTTGAGATGGTAGCTGCTGCTTGTAGTACAGATATACCTTATTGTTAAAGATCGCTGGAGGGAGATATGTGGCCAGATAGGAATCACAACCAGAGATTCGCTGAATAGAGGCGATTTGAGTGGTGAGATGGAAGGGCTGTGGATGGGGAGATATGGCTTGCCATAGCCGTTCCTTTCCTGATGCTTTGTCTGTTAAAAAGTGGGGGGCACTGTTAACCTATGAACGAGGGCACGTATTGATGGGCTGCTGGGAAAAGCAACAAGATTTGTTAGTCTGTTTTCGGTGACAACAGGATATTGATGAAATTCCTGAGCCCAACATTCAATCCCAATAGGCTCAGCAATAATTAGTCTCAAGTAGCTCATTAATGAACCTGGCTGTTTTACCATCACCACTGGGACTCGCTCATTGAGGGACACTTCTCCCCTTCACTGCTAGTCAGATGGGTAGCCTCCCATCTGTTTCCTCTGGCCTGCCTGTCCACCATCTTTCCTGCCCCTCGAGTAAACTCATTCTTTCTGATTTCCAGAATTCACAGTATTTTGTTTTTGAAGTAGTTCTAAAATGATGTTGTTTTGTTCCTTGCTGAACTCAGCACATTGGCAGTCAGACATACTTGGCTGATTCAGCAATGAATGAAGACTCAGAGACTATTGGTGCACTCACCTGAACCTGCCCTATTGTAGCTTATAGGCATACTTACGTCAGGCATCTGATTAGCAAGCACAGTACTATCATGGGGACCAATTCATTTACACTGGAAACAGGAAAGAACAATTAAATGAATTCATCTGGGATGTGTGGATTAATCAATTTGTGTAATTTAGTGTTTAACTTGGGCACTCTGTTACGCTTGTTAATATTGTCTCAGCAAGCATTTACTTATGTATTACTGGTGTTACAGGACACAAAAATAACTCAATTATTAGGTTTCTAGTTCCAGCATTGTGCAAGCCAATGATTTGTTGATAAAGTTAGTGATAACAGGAAAGTTGTTTGAAGCACTGATGTGTCAGGAGAAGGAGTCTTAACACCTGGGGCTGAATTTCCCTCTTTTGATGGTATTACCTTCAGGTGGAGCCCTTGCTCTTAGGTCACAACTAAAGCTACATATTTCCTGAGAGTGATTTACCATGCAGGGTGGGGCAAAATCCCCATCACCATGTAGACCAGAGGAAGGGCAGTAATTGCTCCAAGCACTGAGATCTTTTGCCACTCAATCCCATGGAATGACAACAGGAGGAGTGGATAAGGAAACAAATCTGTTGGAAATCCAGAGTCTGCTTCACCATTTGATTATACTAATCACTGCATGATTTGAAACTATTTTTTCCAAGATCCTACTGCATTTGGACAGAGCTGCAGAGGAAATCATTGTCTCCCTGCTTTCCTGCTTTTTGTTATATGCTTAATAAAATCTTAACAAGAACATTGCACATGTATCTTTTGTCATTGATTTAAGAATATGATCTTTTGAGTTGCTTTACTTCTGTTAGCCAATTATATTGCCAGTCATTCAAAGACATGGAGCACAATTAGAAGGACATTTCATTCCCTACCTCCAGAATCAAGGCATGACTAGTCACAAAAATAATTTTGTGCTGCTGGCAATAATAAACTCTGAGGTGGTCATTTAGTTCCTACATGATTGGTTTAGATAATGAGGGACTTAAATTCTTTTTGGGTGTAACCTTCTGGAATGCCAACTTTACCATCTTTGCCTTACAGTATTTAGCAAAGGGCAATGTCATTTTTTTAGATTGGTGACTAGAGTGAACCTGCCCCAGAAATCAGAAGCATAAACTTATGACAGTGCTTGTTAATGCCTGATTCTCTCTAACAGTCTCTCACAATTTCAAATAAAATCTCTTCTTCCAATATGGCCTCTGGAAATGAATGAGATTGCTAGTTAATACTGAAGTATTTTGATAAATCGGTGTTGTTGACTTGTAGTTGCTTGCAACTCAAGTATAGATTTCTTCAAATTTACTTAGAACCATTATAAACATTAGAAAAGACATCATTCACTTTACTCACTCGATCATCTGAGCTGTTCAGATAAATGTTTATTCGATAACACCTCTATTCACATACCTACTCACATACTTAAAATATAAACTGATGAATAAGTGTTGTCAGTGACAACTCTGATCACTTTATAGCACATTGAAAGATCAAGCTTGAAGCATTATCCAGGATGTTGAGGCAATAGATAAGACACAGAACAGATTCACAAAACTACAAATACAAAAGCAAAATACTACAGCTTCTGAAATCTGAGCCAGTGACCCTGAACTTCCAGTCCTTCATGTTGATTCTGCTCTGATCTTTCTTTCTGAGCCTGCAAGAATGTCCTAAAGAAGCTGAATGCGTCTTGTCTTTCGATTGAGCACTTTATCTCCTTCCAGAATCATCACTGAATACAGCAGTTTTGGCTCATTGCTGCTGCCCAATTTTGTTTTCTCTGTTTTTTTTTGCTTATTTGGTATTTCTCTCACATTTCTCTTGGATTTCTTGTAGTTTGAGTTAGAATGGCTGCATTCTCTTCTAGATACATACGTTGTTTTTCTTTACTTGTCCCATTTCCATTCCTTTTGTCCATACACCATTAAACCTATTGTCATTGAAACTCGCCTGTTTTTTAACCCAAGTAACAGATCTTCTGTTTTATTCTTACTCCCACACTACTCCCTTAGACTCACTCAAGATTTATTGTGTATCTTTCCCAATTCTGGTGAAAGTCACAGTAATGCTATTCAATATGAAGTAAATCTGGTTAAATGCTCTCTTGTTGGAGATGGTGATTTCTTGGGATTTGTGTGGTGCAATTGTTACTTCCATTGATCACTCAAACTGGATATTGTCTAGGTCTTTCTGCATTTGGACATGGATTGCTTCAGGAGTCATGAATAGTTTTGAACATTTTGTAATCCCCAAGCAAATATCCCCACCTCTGACCTTACAGAGTCATACAGTCATACGGCACGGAAATAGACTCTTCGGTCCAACCGTGCTGAACATAATTCCACACTAAACTAGTCCCACCTGGCTGCTCCTAGCCCATATCCCTCCAAACCTTTCCTATTCATGTAATTATCCAAATTATTTTAATGTTGTAATTGTACACACATCCACCACTTCTTCAGGGAGTTCATGCCACACGCAAACCAGCTTTGACGCAAAAAATTTGACCCTCGTGTTTTTTTGAAATCTCTTTCCTCTCACCTTAAAAATGTGGCCCCTAGTCTTGAAATCCCCCATCCTAGAGAAAAGGCAGCTACCATTAACTCTATCTATATCCCTTCAATAAGGTTGCCTCTCAACCTCCTGTGCTCCAGTGAAAAAAGTCCCAATCTTTCCAGCCTTTCTTTATAACTCAAACCTTCCAAACCCAGCAACATCCTGGTAAATCTCTTATGAATCGTCTCCAGCTTAATAATTCCTTCCTATAACTGAGCGACCATAACTGGACACAGTATTCCAGAAGAGGCCTCACCAATGTCCTATGCAACCTCAGTATTGCTTCTCAAGTCCTCTACGTGAAGGACTGAGCAATGAAGGCAAGTGTACTAAATGCTTTTTTAACCACCCTGTATACATTTGACACAAACTTCAAAGAATTATGGAGCTGAACCCCTAGGTCCCTTTAGTATATACAACACTACCTAAGGCACTACCATTAATTGTATAAGCACGACCCATTTTTTTTTACCAAAATGCATTACCTCATGTTTGTCCCACTTTGCCATTTTTCAGCCCATTGAACCATTTGATCAAGATTCTTTTATAATCTTAGAAAACCTTCTTCACTGTCTACAATGTCACCAATTTTGGTGTCATCTACTAACTATGCTACATCTTACTAACTATGCCTTCTATATTCTCATCTAAATCATTCATGTAAATGACAAACAAAAAAGGAGCTAGAACCGATCCTTGTGGAACACCACTGGTCACAGGCCTCCAGTCTGAAGTACAACCCTCCGCCACCATTCTCTATCTCCTGCCGTTAAGTCAATTGTGTATCCAATTGGCAAGCTCACCCTAAATCCCATGTGGCATAACTTTATTAATTAGTCTACTATGCGGAACCTTGTTGAAGGTTTTACTGAAGTCCAAATAAGCAATGTCTGCCCTCGTCAATCTTTTTGGTCACTTTCTCAAAAAAACAATCAAGTTTGTGAGACATGATTTTCCTTGCACGAAACCATGCTGACTATTCCTAATCAGTGGTTGCCTCTCTAAAGGACCTTTATGATGGAGGGAAGGTCGTTGATGAAGCAGCTGCGCACTGGACTTAGGACACTACTCCAGGGATCAAATGCAGTGATTCCTGATACTAAATGAATGAGCTTCAATAAGCACAACAATCTTCCTTTGTGTCAGGCATGTCTGCAACCTGCAAAGTGTTATTTCCCTGATCTGCATTGATTCCAGGTTTTCTTGGGCTCCTTGATGCCACACTTGGTCAAATGCTGCGTTAATGGCAAGGCCTGTGACCAAAGCTCCTTAGACAGCATCTTCCAAATGCATAATCACTACTGTTTAGCAGGGCAGCAAATACATGGGAACACCACTACCTGCAAGTTTGCCTCCAAGCTGTTCACCATTCAGCCTTTTTGTTTTACTTATTTACTTGTGAGATATGGGTGCTGCTGGCTGGCAGCATTTATTGCCTGTCTCTAGTTGCCCTTGAGAAGGTGGCGACTTGGAAATATATCTTTATTCCTTTAGTGACACTGGGTCAAAATTCTGTGATCTCACCTCAGATAACATTGTGCACTTACCTACAGCATGTGGATTGCAGTGGTTCAAGAAGACAGCTCATCACCACTTTCTCAATTTCAACTAAGGACTGATAATAAATATTGGCCCATTTAGCAATAACAACATTCCCTGAATGAACATAAAAGTGTAAATTGCTAATTTGGGGAATGGATCAAGACACAATGAGCCAAATGGCATTATGAAAAATCTATGATTCTGCGTTTGTTTTTCAGATCAACAGGAATTACTTGGACCTTTCCCCATTGCAACATCTGTACAATCAATAAATGTGTATGACTGGGAAATGCAATCAAGTAGTCTCTACTGTATAAAACATTAGTTTAAAAATCAGACAACACCAGCATATTTATTTGGAAGCTTTTGGAGTGCTGCTCCTTCATCAGGTAACAAATTTATAGCAAAAGTTCAAAATGTCATGCAACTGATGCGATATATTGAACACACTTGGATTGCTGTTAAGTCTTTCATCTCTTAGAATGGATTGCAGGCTTCCATTCATTAATATGTAAATCCCAGAACTACTTTCAAGTCGCTTTCTTGAGATGACTTAAGATTTTATAAACAAAAATGACATCTCAGCTCAGATAATGCATTAAAGGTGTGAGGTTAGAATTTGTTTGTATTCCAATCTTGAGTCAGACTGGTCTATTTCCAAAGTAGAAATTTATAAAATGTCACATGGATTGACTGCCTGCACTTTGTGTGCTTTTGGAGCAAAATAGAATGTATCTGCAAACACAATTCTGCAAATGCAAGTTCACCTCAGAATTGTGTGTGTGTTTGTTTGTTTTAATATGTTTAGGGTGGAAGCTAGGGAAGTGCAGCATTGTGAGGTTATCTGTGGATTTGTGGTACAGTGAGGTACTGACATGCCCATCCTTGATGGAGATGCATGTAACCAGGAATGAGACAGATACGAAAGAGTAGTCCATGGTAAGTCTGATGTTGGGATGAAACTTGTTGATATCACTGTGTAGTTGTTTCAGTGACTCTTCGTTGAGGAAGAAATGTCATCAATATATCTGATGTATAGTGTTGGAGGTTCTGTGCAGCAAAGAAGTCTTGTTCGAACTGGTGCATGAAAATGTTGGCATATTGGGGTGCAAATTTGGTCCCTGTGGCTGTGCTGTGTGTCTGAATGAAGAACTGGTTGTCAAAGATGAAAACATTGCACTCGGGGATGAAGCAGATGAGTTGTAGGATGGTCCTCAGAGATTGGCAGTTGTTGGTATTGAGTACTGAGGCTGCTGCAGCAATTCCGTCATTGTTGGGGAAGCTTGAAGCATTCATTGTGCCAAGGAATGCTCGGTGGGTGTTGAGTTTCTGTCAGAAATCTGTAGTGTTACGACAGAAGCTGGAGTTCTCCTGTGCAATGGGCTTCAAGATGCCCTCGACATAGCCAGAGAGGTTCTCACACAGCATCCCCTTGCCTGATACAATGGGACGTCCAGGTGAGTTGGTTTTGTGCATCTTCGGAAGGTAGTAGAAGTCCGCTTTCGAGAAGTATGTGGGATGAGAGAACATAGGGAACTCTGCAGGACTAGATCGAAAGTCTTGACCAATGTGTTTAGTTCACAGGTGTGCTCTTTGTTTGGAAGTGTTCCTGGTTGTACAGTTGTCAGTACACTTACTTGCAGTAGGCCGTTCTATTCTGAATGATGATGGCACCTCCTTTATCTGCTGGTTTGATGACAATGTTGCCAGTGGTTTTGAGAGTCTGGATGGCATTGGGTTGTGATCGGTGATGTTTTGCTCTACCTTGTGGGTGCGGCTGATGAATCTGGCATTTATACATTTCCTGACAGTTTGAGCATACATGTCAAACCTAGGGCAGCGACCCTCCAGAGGGGTCCAAATCGACTCCTCCTTTGCTCACTCCACTACAGATCCCTCCGTGAAGTCTGGTCTGGTTTGTCAATTCTCTCACTGGGATCACTGTTGACATCTTGGAAGAGTTCCCAGAGTCTCATTCATCTGATGAATTCCTCCATGTCTGCTGCAAGACCAATGGTGGTGGGACAGTCATTGAACCCTTAGGTGAGAACTTCAATCTCTTCCAGTTGAAGAGTGTGGTCTGAGAAGTTGATGATCGATTTCCCCGTTGGGGTAATGCTTTCAACTGTGATGCCGGGGAGGCTTGGCTACTGCTGGTGGTAATGCCAAGTTTCTCCAGTTTCTTCTTCATGTGCATGCACGTGGTGTAGTTCTGTTGCCTTATCTGCTTGGCAGTGTCTCGTAACTGTATTGTTTGTATCTTAAGTGCAAGCTGGGAGTGTGGACTCTATCTTGATTTCAAGGTTATGGCGCCTGCTGTAGAGTAGGTGCACGAGATGATTGATGAGTTTGCGAAAGGAGTGACGGCAAAGTGTCTCGGTGTAGTCTGTGTTGTAGGTCAACTTAAGTGGGTTTGTGATCTGTAATCCTTTTGGGATCTTTCCTGCTTTCTTGCATTTCTGCAGAAACTTGATGTCTGTGTCGATATGCACGATCTTCTTCGAGATCCTCTCCACTTTGAACCGGCAGTTAGTGGTCTCAATGGTCACAGAAATTATAGCACAGGATCAAAGTGTCATGCAACTGATATGATATATTGAACAAACCTAGATTGCTGTTAAGTCTTTCAACTTTTAGATTGGGTTGCAGATTTTGATTCATTAATATGTAAATCCCAGGACTTCTTTCAAGTCACATTCCCAAGATAACTTAAGGTTTTATATAAAAAAAGCAGTGTTCCAAAAGCTAGTGTTTCCAAATAAACCTGCTGGACTATAACCTGGTGTTGTGTGATTTTTAACTTGTCCATCCCAGTCCAACACCAGCACCTCCTCATCATCTATAGAATATGTTTAATCAGATGACTGGGGGCCAGGCCTAATTTATTGAACACTGCAGAGAAAGTTTTCCTTTTGTCAAATGTTTATTCAACTATAATCCATATGTGGAGCTTTTGTGGAACAGGAGAAAATACAGAATAGAAGAAACGACAGTAGTATTAATAAAACAGTGAAAGAAAATGGGATAATGATCAGATGGGAGAAGAGAAACACTTTGAGCCAGAGGAAGAGAGAGGGATTCTAAGTGGTGAATTTTTTTCCTGTATTCTCTGAAGAATTAAAACAAAATTATCATTGTGTATTGAAAAGGTATTGTTAGTAGATGTCTTGTGACAGAGTTTCTTCACATGCATTTTTATTTAGTCATCTAACCCCACTAATTCCTATTTACATGGTTTTAATCAAACACCATTCCCAAAGAGATGGATCTGACTGGGAGTCCACAAACCTGCATATAAACATATTGGTAAGATTACAATTATTTAAACTATGAAGAGAAAGACAATTGAGAAAAACAATTAATTTCCTTTGTTGTACTGTTGTTCAGTCCCCCTGTCTTCACTCATGATTCTGCCTTTACGAAGGTAAAACTCCAGTGAGGTAGTCTTTCATCTCATTTCCAGCATAATTGGAAATTGAAAACTTGAATGGGCATAATTAGAATTAATTAGAGGAGATAGATATTGAATACTTATAAATTATGTAAAAAATCCATGAGGACTGTAAGATTAAACCAAATGCTAGACTGGAAAAAAACTGCCATCAACTACACTTGCTGTGATTTTATGCTTGTCATTGTGTTAATGTTATTTTCACCCAATTTATAGCAAATATTTTATACTGGCTGTAAATAGCCTTCAATTACAATGGTGTTTGATTATGAAAAATGTTTTGTCAACTCATCAGAATTCAGCATTGCTTATTGCCCTCTGCAAAATAAAAAGGCAAGATTTTCTCTGCTGGTTATGCACAGTAACCTTTTCAAATCAGTGTGTGGCCATTCTTCTGTTGGTTTTGGTGTAGTTTCTTGCTTTATTTTGAAAGTAAATATTAACGGGCAAAACATCGCCAATACATTTCAATGCTACATTCGTCTGGGATGTTTCAATCACCTCACATTAAGTAGTTTTTAAGGTGAAAAATGAAATACCACTGATTGCGAGAAATGTGTGAAACCACAGGAGATGGGTGGGATACTAAACAAGTATTTCACATGAGTGTTTACTGTGAAGAAGGATATGTAAGCAAGAGGAATCTCGTGAAATTAATTGTGAAATCTTGAAAATTGTCCATTTTACAGAGGAGGAGGTGCTGGATGTTTTAAAACGCATAAAAGATAGGACCTGATCAGGTATATCCCAGAACTTTGTGGGAAGCTGGAGAAGTGATTGCTGGGTTCCTTACCGAGATATTTGTAGCACTGATAGCCATGGGTCAGGTGCTGGAAGACTGGTGGTTGGCTCATGCAGTGCTGTTATTTAAGAAGGGTGGTAAGGAAAAGCCAGGGAACTATAGAGTGAGTCTCATGTAAGTGGTGGATAAGTTGTTGGAGGGGATTCTGAAAGACAGGATTTACATGTATTTGAAAGGCAAGGACTGATCAGGAATAGTCAACGTGGCTTTGTGCATGGGAAATCATGTCTCACGAACTTGATTAAGTTTCTTGAAGAAGTAACAAAAAAACAGATGAAGGTGGAGCAGTGGATGCTGTCTATATGGACTTCATCAAGGCGCTCAACAAGGTTCCTCATTGTAGACAGGTTAGCAAGGTTAGATCAGTTGAAATACAGGGAGAGCTAGCATTTGGATACAAAATTGGCTTGTAGGTAGGAGACAGAGGGTTGTGGTGAAGGGTTGCTTTTTGGACTGAAGGCCTGTGACCATTGGTGTGCCTTAAGGATCGGTGCGGGGTCCATTTCTTCTTCTCATTTATATAAATGATTTGGATGTGAATATAGGAGGTAAGGTTAGTAGGTTTGATGGTGACACCAAAATTGGAGGTGTAGTGGACAGTGAAGAAGGTTACCTCATGGTACAACGGAACTTTGATAAGATTGTCCAGTCGGCTAAGGATTGGCAAATAGAGTTCAATTTAGATAAATGTGAGGCGTTGCATTTTGGAAAGGCAAACCAGGGCAGGACATATACACTTAATGGTAAGGTCCAGGAGAGTGTTGCCAAACAAAGAGACCTAGGGGTGCAAGTGCAAATTTCCTTATCACCAGTGGACAGGGTGGTGAAGAAGGCATTTGGTATTTTGATTTTATTGAGTATTGGAGTTGGGAGGTCATGTTATGGCTGCGCAGGTCATTGGTTAGACCATTTTTGGAATACTGCGTTCAATTCTGGTCCCTGTACTATAGGAAAGATGTTGTGAAACTTGAATGGGTTCAGAAAAGATTAACAAGGATGTTGTCAGGGTTGGAAAGTTTGAAGTATAGGGAGAGGCTGAATAGGCTGGAGCTATTTTCCCTGGAGTCAGAGGCCTAGGAGTGATGTTGTAAAAGTTTATAAAACAAGAGGGACATGGATAGGGTGAATAGTGAGGATCTTTGTCCGAGGGTAGAGGGCATCGGTTTAAGGTGAGATGGAAGAGATTTAGAAGTGACCTAAAGGGCAATCTTTCCATGAAAAGGGGGGTGCATGTATTGAATGAGCTGCCAGATGAAGTGGTGGAGGCTGGTATAACTACAATATTTAAAAGGCATCTGGATAGATGGATAAATAGGAAGGGTTTAGAGGGATATAGGCCAAATGCTGGCTAATGGGACCAAATATCTAGTCAGTATAGACTAGTTGGACTGAAGGGTCTGTTTATGTGCTGTACAATGCCATAATTCTATGACTCTAAATAGAAGATGAATAGGCTGGATTGTCTCATTTAATAGAATTGAAGATCGACTTATTTAGTCACCATAAGTTAATTTTGAACAGATTTCTTTCCTTTAAATAAAGGGATCAAAAGTGCTTACAGTACTCTAGATGTGGTTTCACCAGCACCTTGTACAGTTGCAGTAAGACTTACATCCTCTTATACTCCAACTCCCTTGAAATAAAGGCCAACATTCAATTCATCTTCCTGATTACCTGTTGCACCTATTGCTCGCTTTGCGTTTTGTGCACAAGTACCACCAAGTTCCTTGTGTTGCAGCTTTCTGCAGTTTTCCTCCATTTAACAGGCAAGTGGGACTAGTTTAGTTTAGGAAAGTTGGTCGACATGGACTATTGGATTGAAGGGTCTGTTTCCATGCTCTATGACTCTCTAACTCCAATAAATTAGTCGGACACTATTTCCTTTCATGAAGCTATGCTGACTCTACTTGATTAAATTATGCTATTACTTCTTTAATAATTGATTCTAATACTTTTCCAACAATAGGCGTTAGGCTAATCAGCCCACATTTTGCTTCTCTCCCATTTTAAATAGGGTTATGGAATGAGCTGCCAGAGGAAGTGGTGGAGGCTGGTACAATTGCAACATTTAAAAGGCATCTGGATGGGTATATGAATAGGAAGGGTTTGGAGGGATATGGGCCGGGAGCTGGCAGGTGGGACTAGATTGGATTGGGATATCTGGTCAGCATGGACAATTTGGACCGAAGGGTCTGTTTCTGTGCTGCACATCTCTGTGACTCTATGACTCTATGTGCAGGTCAGGTGAATTGGCCATGCTAAATTGCCCATAGTGTTAGATGCATTAGTCAGAGAGAAATGGGTCTGGGTGGGTACTCTTCGGATGGTTGGTGTGGACTTGTTGGGCCGAAGGGCCTGTTTCCACACTGTAGGGAATCTAATCTAATCAAAGTAAGCATCTTTAAGGATCGAGAGGATATGCACTTGAAAGCTAACCATGAGGTTAATTATAACATCACTATGATGTACAATCAGATTCAGCCTCAGACTATTGTCGGTGAGGGAGAGTCATGACTGAGAATTTTTAATTATTATTTTATTTGTTTAGGGGAAGTAGGTGCGAGGCAAGGAATAGGGAGAGAGAAGAGTTGAACACGTGGCTACAAGGATGGTGCAGGATGGAGGGTTTTGGATTCCTGGATAATTGGCGTTATCTTTGGGGTAGATGGGACCTCTACAAACAGGATGGTCTTCACCTGAACCAGAGGGGTGCCAATATCCTGGAGGGGAAATTTGCTAATGCTCTTCGGGTAGGTTTAAACTAATTCAGCAGAGAGTTGAGAACTTAAATTGTAGTTCAAGGATAGACGAGGTTGAGAGTAGGCAGGTCCGAAATAAGGGTTGCAAGAAGGCACCAGCAAGCAAGAAGATGGTTTAAAGTGTGTCTATTTCAGTGCCAAGAGCATCCAGAATAAGGTAGGTGAACTTGCAGTATTGGTTGGTCCCTGGGACGTTGATGTTGTGGCCATTTCAGAGACATGGGTAGAGCAGAGACAGAAATGTTTGTTGCAGGTTCCAGGATTTAGATGTCTCAGTAGGAGCAACAAGATGGTAAAAGAGGGGGTGGTGCGGAACTGTTAGTCAAGGGCAGTATTACGGTAGCAGAAAGGACGTTTGAGGACTCATCAACTGAGGTAGTATGGGCTGAGGTTAGAAACAGGAATGGAAAGGTCACCCTGTTGGAAGTTTTCTATAGGCCTCCAAATAGTTTCAGAGATGAAGAGGAAAGGAGAGCAAAGATGATTTTCGATAGAAGCGAGAGTAACAGGATAATTGTTATGGGGGAACTTCAACTTTCCAAATATTGACTGGGAATACTATAGTCAAACACTTTAGATGGGTCAGTTTTTATCCATTGTGTGCAGGAGGGTTTTGAATTGAATTGGAATTGAATTGAATTGAATTTATTGTCACGTGTACCGAGGCACAGTGAAAAGCTTTGTCTTGTGAACAATACAGACAGATCACACAATTAAGTAGCATAGATAGTAAGTAATAGGTAAACAGTGGCAAAAATCAAAACATAGGTACAGGCAAATGTTAAGAATTTGTGAGTCCATTCAGTATTCTAACAACAGTAGAGCAGAAACTGTTATGAAACTGGCTGGTGGGTGTGTTCAGGCTTCTGTACCATCTGTATTTTGCGACGCAGTCATGGGTATACAGTGAGTACAGTAGGCGGCTGAGTATGCACCCCTGGTGGGGGGGGGGGGGGGGGGTTCCAGTGTTGAGTGTTAGTGACGATGAAATATTGTCCCCAATCTTCACTGATTGTGGCCTGTGGGTCTTGAAAACTGAGGATTTAGTTACAGAGAGTGGGGCTTAGTCTGAGATCACTAAGTTTGGTAATCAGGCTTGAGGGGATATTGGTGATGAACGCTGAACTGTAGTCAATGAGTAGGATTCTTACATAGCTGTTCTTGGTGTCAAGATGTTCTAGGGAGGAGTGAAGGGCAAGTGATACGGTATCTGACGTGAATCTGTGGTTTGATGGGGAGATTGGAGTGGGTCAAGAGTAGTGGGGAGGCTGGAGTTGATTAATGCCACAACCAGCCACTGTGACCACTGAAGTTAGGGACAATGGGCGGTCATCATTGAGACATGCTGCATGAGCCTTCTTAGACACAGGGATGATGTTGGCCCTCTTGAAACAGACAGGGACGGTGGCCTGCTGCAGGGAGAGGTTGAAGGTGTCCGAGAAGAGCTGAAAATGTGTTGCTGGAAAAGCACAGCAGGTCTGGCAGCATCCAAGGAACAGGAGAATCGACGTTTCGGGCATAAGCCCTTCTTCAGGAATGAGGTGGGTGTGCCAAGCAGAAGCCATTCCTGAAGAAGGGCTTATGCCCGAAACGTCGATTCTCCTGTTCCTTGCATGCTGCCTGACCTGCTGTGCTTTTCCAGCAACACATTTTCAGCTCTGATCTCCAGCATCTGCAGTCCTCACTTTCTCCTCGGTGTCCGAGAAGACCTTTGCCAGTTGATCTGCGCATGCTCTGCGAGCACGGCCTGGTACTCCATCTGGTCCCATTGCTTTCCTTGGATTCACACGGAGGAAAACTGATCTGACCTCTGATGCAGTGATTGTTGGGATAGGTTCATCGGGACTTGTCGGAATAGGTGTTACCTCTCTGCTAGAATTCTGTTCAAAGCGAACATAGAAGACTTTGAGATAATTAGGAAGGGATGTGTCATCATCTGCTATTTTGCACTGTCTCTTTTTAGAACCTGTGATGTCCTTCAGTCCTGGCCATAGTCGCCGGCTATCTGCCTGGGTCTCTAGTTTGGATTGGTATTGGTCCTTGGCTTCTTAATGGCTCTGTGAATGTCAGCTTTGGATTCCTTTTATTTGAGTTGGTCTCCTGATCTGAAGGCCTCACACCTGGTTTTAGCAGGTTCTATATGTCCTCATTCATCCAGGGTTTCCTGTTGGGGAATGCCTGGATTGACTTCCTCAGTATGCAGTCTTCCACACACTTGTTGTTAAAGTCTGTGACAGTACGTAGACAGGCCAACAAAGAGCAAGGCCACATTGGATTTGGTACTGGGTAATGAACCCGGCAGGTATTAGATTTGGAGGTAGGGAAGCCTTTTGATGGTAGTGACCAAAATTCAGTTATGTTTACTTTAGTGATGAAAAGGGATATGTATACACCGCACGGCAAGAGCTAAAGCTGGGGGAAAGGTAATTATCATGCAATTAGACAAGATTTAGGATGCATAGGATGGGGAAGGAAACTGCAGGGCATGGACACAATAGAAATGTGGAGGCTATTCAAGGAACAGCTACTGCGAGTCATTGATAAGTATGTACCTGTCAGGCAGAGAGGACATTGTCGAGCGCAGGAGCCGTGGTTTACTGAGGAAACTGAATCTCTTATCAAGAAGAAGAAGACCTATGTTAGGATGAGATGTGAAGGCTCAGTTAGGGCACCTGAGAGTTACAAGGTAGCCAGGAAAGACCTAAAGAGAGAGCTAAGATGAGCCAGGAGGGGACATGAGACGTCATTGGTGGATAGGAGCAAGGAAAACCCTAAAAGCTTTCTACAGGATTATATGGGATAAAAGAATGACTAGAGAAAGATTAGGGCCAATCCAGGACAGTAGTGGGAAGTTGTGTGTGGAGTCAGAAGAGATAGAGGAAGCGCAAAATGAATATTTTTCATCAGTATTCACACTGGACAAAGACAATGTTGTCAAGGAGAATACTGAGAAACAGACTACTAGACTAGACGGAATTAAGGTTCACAAGGAGGAAGTATTAGAAATTCTGGGAAGTGTGAAAATAGATAAATCCCCTGGGCTGGATGGGATTTATCCTAGGATTCTTTGGGAAGCCAAGGAGGAGATTGCAGAGCATTTGGCTTTGATCTTTATGTTGTCATTGTCAACAGGAATGGTACCAGAAGACCAGAGGATAGCAAATGTTGTTCCCTTGATCAAGGAGGGAGTAGAGACAACCCTGGTAATGATAGACCAGTGAGCCTTGCTTCGGTGTGGGTAAAGTGTTGGAAAGAATTATAAAAGATAGGATGTATAATCATCTTGATAGGAATCAGTTGATTAGGGATAGTCAACTTGGTTTTGTGAAGAGTGGGTCATGCCCCTCAAACCTTATTGAGTTCTTTGAGAAGGTGACCAAACAGGTGAAGGAGGGTAAAGCACTTGATATGGTGTATATGGATTCCAGTAAAGTGTTTGATAAGGTTCCCCATGGTAGGTTACAGCACAAAATACAGAGGCATGGGATTGAGGGTTATTTAGCATTTTGGATCAGAAATTGGCAAGCTATAAGAGGACAGAGGGTGGTGGTGAAGATCTAAAATCTGGAATTAGACTGTTGTCAGGAGTAACCATTTTATGCATGCTTTTATTAACCACAAAATGGCTTCTTAATGCAAAGTAACATAACAAAATGGTTTCAGGCTGCATATTAACACAATGTTTAAAATGGCTTCTCACACTGCTAAAGGCTGAATTCCTGCCTTGCTGGGCTAACTGAATCAAAAGATAAAGCAGACAATAGAGCCATCACAGTATGGAATTAACTAAGCTAGGTAGGACATCACTAACCATCCCAGTTCACTTTGAAATGCAGTGGGAAGAGATAAATGTGTAGTAAACAACTTTTTTTCCTAGAAAATATCTCTGGGTTAATCTGCTGTCCATTATGTCATTTTATTACAATTTATTGGATTTATTCTGTAAGTAAGGCTGTACATTATCTTAAGAAACATATAAAAATTGCCTTTGTTCCAAGTGAAATTGTGCAGTTTCTTCAAGGAACACAGAAGCTTTTAACCTCTGTGTTGCTGGACAAACTTGTGCCTGGCGTCATAATAAACTGTGAAATCTTGCTGAAGCAGACCGCATTCCTGTTGATTATTTGACCGATCGCAGAACCGAGAGACCCCTCCCAGGGGTCGAGATCGTCAGTGGTTGATGGAAAATGTTCATCCTGGAGTTGAATTATCAGTGGTGTACCACAAGGATCTGTTTTGGGTCCACGCTGTTTGTCATTTTTATAAACGATCTGGATGAGGGCGTAGAAGGATGGGTTAGTAAACTTGCAGATGACACTAAGGTCAGTACAGTTGTGGATAGTGCCGAAGGATGTCGTAGGTTACAGATGGACATAGAGCTGGGCTGAGAGGTGGCAAATGGAGATTAATGCAGATAAATGTGTGGTGATTCACTTTGTAAGGAGTAACAGGAATGCAGAGTACTGACCTAATGGTAAGATCCTTGGTAGTGTAGATGAGCAGGGAGATCTTGGCGTCCATGTACATAGATCTCTCAAAGTTGCCAATCAGGTTGATAGGGTTGTTAAGAAGGCATACGGACTGTTATCTTTTATTAGTAAAGGGATCAAATTTCAGAACCGTGAGATCATGTTGTAGCTGTACAAAACTCTGGTGTGGCAGCACTTGGAGTAGTGTGTGCAGGTCTGGTCACTGCATTATAGGATATATGTGGAAGCTTTGGAAATGGTTCAGAAGAGATTTACTGGGATGTTGCCTGGTATGGAGGGAAGGAGAAAGTGAGGACTGCAGATGCTGGAGATCAGAGCTGAAAAATGTGTTGCTGGAAAAGCACAGCAGGTCAG
>NC_057710.1:35203805-35208073 GCF_004010195.1 Chiloscyllium plagiosum
AGAAGGAGGCCATCTGGGTTGTTCGGTATTGGAATTGGTCCTCCTGGGAGCAGATGCTGTGGAGGTGAAGGAATTGGGAATATGGGATGGCGTTTTTACAGGGGGCAGGGTGGGAGGAGGTGTAATCTAGGTAGCTGTGGAAGTTGGTTGGTTTATAGTAAATGTCCGTGTTGAGTCGGTCGCCCGAGATAGAAATGGAGAGGTCTAGGAAGGGGAGGGAGGAGTCTGAGACAGGGTCCAGGTAAATTTGGGGTCGGGGTGGAAGGTGTTAGTAAAGTGGATGAACTGTTCAACCTCCTCGTGGGAGCACGAGGTAGCGCCGATACAGTCATCGATGTAGCGGAGGAAAAGATGAGGGGTGGTGCCAGTGTAGCTGCGGAAGATGGACTGTTCACATATCCAATGAAGAGGCAGGCATAGCTGGGGCCCATGCGGGTGCCCATAGCTACTCCTTTGGTTTGGAGGAAGTAGCGCAATGGATGACCTATCTGTTAGCCTCTGGTTAGGATTGGAAAGAGAAGTTGAAGGTATGGAGGGGAGGTCTTATGAGGAAAGTTTGAGGGACTTGAGGCTATTTTCATTAGAGAGAAGAAGGTTGAGAGGTGACTTAATTGAGACATATAAGATAATCAGAGAGTTAGATCGGGTGGACAGTGAGAGTCATAAAGTCATAGAGATGTACTGCACGGAACGGACCCTTCAGTCCAACTCATCCATGCCGATCACATATCTCAACTCAATCTAATCCCACCTGTCAGCACCCGGCCCATATACCTCCAAACCCCTTTTATTCATATACCCATCTAGATGCCTTTTAAATGTTGCAATTGTACCAGCTTCCACCACTTCCTCTGGCAGCTCATTCCATATGCATACCGCCCTCTGCGTGATACGTTGCCCCTTAGGTCTCTTTTATATCTTTCCCCTCTCACCCTAAACCTACATCCTCTAGTTCTGGACTCCCCCACCCCAGGGAAAAGACTTTGTTTATTTATCCTATCCTTGTTTCTCAAGATTTTGTAAACCTCTATAAAGTCACCCCTCAACCTCTGATGCTCCAGGCAAAACAGCCCTAGCCTATTCAACCTCTCCCTATGGCTCAAATCCTCTAATCCTGGCAACATCCTTGTAAATCTTTTCTGAACCCTTCCAAGTTTCACAATCCTTCTGATCGGAGGGAGACCAGAATTGCAAGCAATATTCCAACAGTGGCCTAACCAATCTAACCAATGTCCTGTACAGCCGCAACTTGACGTCCCAACTCCCCCTGTACTCAATACTCTGACCAATAAAGGAAAGCATACCAAACACCTTCTTCACTATCCTATCTACCTGCAACTCTACTTTCAAGGAGCTATAAACCTGCACTCCAAGGTCCCTTTGTTCAGCAACACTCCCAAGGACCTTACCATTAAGTGTATAAAGGTGTATAAGAGAGCCTTTTTCCTCATGGTGATGGCTAGAACGAGGGGGCATAGTTTCACATTGAGGGATGATAGATATAGGACAGATGTCAGAGGTAGTTTCTTTACTCAGAGAGTAGTGGAGTGTGGAACTCACTGCCTGTAACAGTTGTAGTCTCACCAACTTTAAGGTCCTCAAGATTTTGTAAACCTCCAAAAAGTCACCCCTCAACCTCTGATGCTCCAGGGAAAACAGCCCCAGCCTATTCAACCTCTCCCTATGGCTCAAATCCTCTAATCCTGGCAACATCCCTGTAAATCTTTTCTGAACCCTTCCAAGTTTCACAATCCTTCTGATCGGAGGGAGACCAGAATTGCAAGCAATATTCCAACAGTGGCCTAACCAATCTAACCAATGTCCTGTACAGCCGCATCATGACCTCCCAACTCCTGTACTCAATACTCTGACCAATCAAGGTCTCTTTGTTCAGCAACACTCCCAAGGACTTTACCATTAAGTGTATAAAGGTGTATAAGAGAGCCTTTTTCTTCATGGTGATGGCTAGCATGAGGGGGCATAGTTTCACATTGAGGGATGATAGATATAGGACAGATGTCAGAGGTAGTTTCTTTACTCAGAGAGTAGTGGAGTGTGGAACTCACTGCCTGTAACAGTTGTAGTCTCACCAACTTTAAGGGCATTTGAATGGTATTGGATAGGCATATGGATGAGAATAGTATAGGTTAGATGGGCTTCAGATTGGTTTCACTGGGCGGTGAAACATCGAGGGCTGAAGGGCCTGTACTGTTCGATGTTGTAGGTATCCCTTGAAAGCTACATTTATTGCCTATCCCTAATAGTGATGGGGACTGGAGACAGTCACTTCAGTTCTCCCAACATCTTTTTGGATCCACTCATTGTACTCTTTGCTACCTTCCCCCACCCTCCTCTCTGATCTATCACCTTCATCCCCACCCCCATCCACCTATTCTACTCTTTGCTACCTTCTTCCCAGCTCCAACCCCTCTCCCATTTATCTCTCCACCCCAGAGGCTCCCTGTCTTCATTCTTGATGAAGGGTTTTTGCCCGAAACGTCGATGTTCCTGCTCCTCGGATGCTGCCTGACCTGCTGTGCTTTTCCAGCACCACTCTAATCTAAACTCTGGTTTCCAGCATCTGCAGTCGTCACTTTTGCCTAGTTGATTTTAAACTTACTGAGAATTCTCTTGCAAGGATGTCTACCTTGAAGAAGTTCTCCTCCTCTCTCCACAAGAATCTCAGTGAGTCTCTCTCTCTCACTGCAACCCCCAGGTCATCTCCTCTGCCCTGAAGCTCTTCAATCATGTACTGAAACAGATTGCAAGGTTGGTCAAACTGAATGCGAGGTGATCTGCACCTTATTACTGGTATCCCCAACATCTACAGAGAGAAGCAGCAAACCTCATTTTGACAGTCATTGTTGGTGGCAGTTCCTTTTCCCAATGCCAGTCTACCAACAAACCCTGGCACTTTTAAAATGAGCTGTGGGAACCTACTGTTTTGCAGTTAAAGGAGAAAGAGAAATGGAGATATGTTCACAAACCTTTCTGCACAAAAGTAGAATGATTGAAAGTAGTTGGACATTTTGCAAGTAATGACCTTTACCAAAATCTCTTGGGCTGTTATTTCCCAAGGCTACAATAATTCTGACTGTAATTCTGACACTGTCTGACTGCTCAACACAGTAACATGATTTGACCAAGACTTCTTGATGATATTTCAAGCACAATGGCAAATTTTCTGAAGAAGTTATGGGGAAACGATTGAGCGCCAGTGCAATAAAATGAGCTGTGCTAGTTCTTCTCCTTAATGGAGCAGTATTTGAAGTTGTTTTATGTTATGCCACAAAACTAGCACAGTTTCTCTATCCCCTGTGGGATTGCACAATTGCTGTCAATAAAGTTAGTTCTGGTTTACAAATAGAATCATTTTAGACTTGATAGGTCTTTCGGGTTCAACTAGCGGAAATTAATGACAGGAAAACAAGGAAGATGGGCAGTAAAAATAAATGATTGTATTCTAGGAGTGAATGAATCATTGAAAGATTTTTCAGAGAAAGCCATGCAAGTGTCCAGAAATCAGGAGATATAGTGTGAAGGCATGGAAACAGACCCTTCGGTCCAACCCAACCAGATATCCCAACCCAATCTAGTCCCACCTGCCAGCACCCGGCCCATATCCCTCCAAACACTTCCTATTCATATACACATCCAAATGTTGCATGAGATTGTGGTCAAACAAAAAGAGACAAGCACGTGGAGGGAAAGAACCTCTCTTGGTCCTAAAAATGTTTTAGTTTCGCTATAATTTTTGATGTATGATATTTGTTAATACTTCATTCACAAGGACTGAGCGATGGAGATATCTATCCTTTCACCTTATGCGTCAGCTTTAAGTTCCAATCCAAATTAATGTGGCTTTGAGAGCATAGACACAGCACAGTCTGTAACATTCTGCTGAACTTTGGGCTCTATACAACCAAATGAATTTCAAAAGGAAAGGCCTTGCAGGGAAACCAATCCAAAACTATATCCAACCCACCATGTTCATCTCTTTAAGTGACTCATTGGAACATAACTGAAAAGACCAGAACTTCTTGTTCATCTCTGAAAGCAAATCTTAGCAGGACTTATACACTTAATGGTAAGGTCCTAGGGAGTGTTGTTGAACAAAGAGACCTTGGAGTGCAGGTTCATAGCTCCTTGAAAGTGGAGTCGCAGGTAGATAGGATAGTGAAGAAGGCATTTGGTATGCTTTCCTTTATTGGTCAGAGTATTGAGTACAGGAGTTGGGAGGTCATGTTGCGGCTGTACAGGACATTGGT
>NC_057710.1:35208120-35218699 GCF_004010195.1 Chiloscyllium plagiosum
TGGGTATATGAATAGGAAGGGTTTGGAGGGATATGGGCCGGGTGCTGGCAGGTGGGACTAGATTGGGTTGGGATATCTGATTGGGTTGGTCCGAAGGGTCTGTTTCCATGCTGTTCATCTCTATGACACTATGATCTTTGCGAAGGTGGTTGTGAACAATCTTCCTAAACTACTCGTTTCACACATAATGCTGTTAGGGAGAAGACTGCAGGTTTTTAATTTAAAAAAAAAATTAAGACTTGTTGGTATGCTTCCAAATCAGGATGATATGTGATTTAAAGGGGAACTTGAAGGTGGTGATGTTCCCTTATGTCCTCAGCCCTTGTCCTCCTAGATTGTAGAGATTGTGGGTTTGAAAGATGCAGTGGAAGGAGACTTGACAGGTTGCTGCATCGTGTGTGAACACACGAACAAGAGTAGGCCATTTGTCCCTTCGAGTCTACTCTACCATTCAATAAGATCATGGCTGATCTGATTTTAACTTCAACTCTACATTCCTGCATATCCACAATAATCTCTTTATCCTCTTGATAATCAGGAATCTGCCTTAAAAATATTTAAAGAGTTTGCATCCACTGCCTTTTGGGGAAGGGAATTCCAAGACTCACAATCCTTTCAGAAATAAAAATGTTTCCTTATCTCTGTTTTAAATTAGTACATTCTTAATTTTAAACTCGGACCCCAAGTTCTAGATTCTCCACAAGAGGGAAGAGTCTTTCCCCATCCTCCGGGTCAATTCCTCTCAGATTCTTATCTGTCTTCTATTCTAAACTCCAGAGAGCACAAGCCTAACCTGTCTAGCCTTTCCTCCTCTCACCCAGGTATTAGTCTAGTCAACCTGCCCTGAATTGTTTCCAATGCATTAACATCCTTCTGTAAAGATGGTGACCAATATTGTGTACATTTCTCACTGATGTACTGTATAACTGAAATATAACCTCACCACTATCGCATTCAATTCCCCTTGCAATAAACCAGAGCATTATATCGGCTTTTCTGATTATTTGCAGTACCTGAATGCTAATATTCTGTGATTCATGCATTAGAACACTTTAAACTCTCTGCATCTTACCTCTGCAACCTTTCACGATTGTAAGAATAGGCTTTTTATTCTTTTTGCCAAAATGGGCAATTTTCCAAGTTGTACTCTATGTGCCAGATCTTTGCCCACTCACTTGACCTGTCTATATCCATTTGGAGACTCCTTAATGTCCTTTCACAACCCACTTTCCTCCCTATCTTTATACCTTCAGTCAATTTAGCTACCATACCTTCGATCTCATTATCCAAATCATTTTTGTAAGTTGTAAACAGCTGCGGCCCCAGCAACAAATATGGCATGAAACTTGTAATATCCTGCTGGGCTGAAAAAGATCTACTTATTTGTACCCTCTGCTTCGTATTGGCCAGCCAATCTTCTATCCATGCCAATAGGTTACTCCCTGCACCATGAGCCTTTAGTTTCCACAGTAACCGTGGATCTGGCTCCTTATCAATGGCCTTTGGAACTCTAAATAGTATACATCCACTGGTTTCCCTTATCTATAGCATGAGTTTCTTCTTCAAAGAACTTCATGAAATTAATTTGTAATGATTTCCCTTTGACCAAACCATATTGGTTCTGCCTGATTAATCTTTTAGTAATTCTTCACTTTTTAAAACTATTCTGTCCAATCTACCACTGTTCTTTGCAGAATTATATGTTTTTTTTGCATCTGATACTTTGACATTTTCAGCTAACCATGAATATCTGCCTCTTAGAATTTTTCTTATTTATTGGAATGTATGTTTGCATTTTCTGGAATATGCCCTTAAATGTTTGCCACTGCATCTCTCCTGACTTGTTCCTTGACTTAAATTGTCAGTTGCCAGTATCTGCAGGTAGCATGCACTGCATCCATTATGAGCCAGTGGTGAAGAATATGAATGTTAACAGTAATGGATGGGGTGTCGATCAAATGGGCTTTGAGTCTGAATAGTGTCAATGTGGTTGGGGGCTCAATGATCCAGGCAACTGCTGCATATTCAATCATGCTCCTGATGTGTGCCTTGCAGATGGTGAATATAATTTGGAGTTCAGGAGGGGATTTACTCATCAGAGAATTCCCAATCATCTGCTCTGGCCATAGTATTTTCATGTTGGTTCAATCCAATATCTGGTAAATGGTGACTCTCAGGATTTTGATGGTGGTTCATTGTTGATAATGTTGTTGAATGTCCCTGGGGGATGGTTAAATTCTCTTCTGTTAGAGATGATCATTACCTGGCACTTGAATTGTCTGATTGTTACTTGTGTTCTTATGCTTTTGTCACTTATCAACCCACACCTGAATATTTAGGTGATGTTGCATATGGCTTAGTAACTGAATTCCAAAAAGCACCAAACACTGAGCACTGTATAATCTTTAGCAAAAATCCTCACTAACACTCAACACTGCCCCCCCCCCCCCCCCACCCCCCAGGGGTGCGTACTCAGCCCCCTACAGTATTCACTGTATACACATGACTGCGTTGCCAAATACTAGACTAATGCCATTTACAAGTTCACTGGTGACACCACCATAGTCAGTCGCATCTCAGATGGTGACGAAACAGACCACAGATGGGAGGTGGAAGACCTGGAAAAATGGTGCACTGAGAACAACCTAACTCTCAATGTCAGCAAAACTAAGGAACTCATTATTAACTTTTGACAGGATGTTCCTCATGCCCCCCTACACGTTAACAGAACAGAAGTGGAATGAGTGAAGGCTGTCAAGCTCCTCAGAGTGGTCATCCACAACAAGCTTTCTTGGAC
This sequence comes from Chiloscyllium plagiosum, assembly GCF_004010195.1. Lineage (NCBI taxonomy): Eukaryota > Metazoa > Chordata > Chondrichthyes > Orectolobiformes > Hemiscylliidae > Chiloscyllium > Chiloscyllium plagiosum. Next base: position 35,210,918 of record NC_057710.1, read on the forward strand.
TCTTTATGTGGACATACTAGTTACAAACTCTCAACAATGTCTCTTCTTCCTCAGGCAGCTGAGAAAATTTGGCATGATGGCGAAAATCCTTGCCAACTTTTATATGTGCGCAATCGAGATTATTCTGTCTGGATGTATCACTACCTGGTATGGCAACTGTACCATTCAAGATCGGAGATGGTTAGAGACAATGGTGAACTTGGCCTGGGCAATCACAAAGGCCAGCCTCTCAAATATAGAATCCATCTACAGGCCTGCTGGGAACAAAAGGCCGCCAGCATTCTCAAAGATCCATCCCACCCTGGCAATGTTTTTCTACAGCCTCTACCATCAGGAAGAAGGTACAGAAGCCTCAACACATGCACCAGCCAGTTTCGTAACAGTTTCTACTGTACTGTTGTTAGAATACTGAATGGACTCACAAACTCTTTGCATTTACCTGTACCTGTGTTTTTGTTTTTGCCACTGTTTACCTATTATCTACTTATCCATGCTACTTAACTCTGTGACCTGCCTGTATTGCTCGCAAGACAAAGCTTTTCACTGTGCCTCGGTACACGTGACAATAAATTCAGTTCAATAAATTCAATTCAATTCAATAAATTCTGACCTTACGTGGGAGGGAACGTTATTGGACCTCGACAAGTAGATTCTTGTGTGTGAAGTTTCAGTTCCAACAGCTTGGAAGTGCAACATGTGGTCACCAATACAGGATTTTGAATGGGTTCTGTTCTTGAGTCTGTTCACAAGTTGATTTGTAAACAAGTCGGCGCATTATGCAGGAGAGTATAAAATAGCCATTGCTAAGTACAGGAAATGTTTGTATATTGGATCTTTAAAATTACACCTCTGTATGGGGTCATGTTGTAAGTACGCCTGTTGGTAAATTAGGTGTTCGTAAATTGGGAACCCCTTATATCTTTATTGGACCTCACAACCTGAACTTAATCCTGTTCTTAACCAGATATTCATCTAAAAACATTAATTAACACAGCTGCAGTTTAAAGTCTGTTCCAAAAATAAAATCTACAATTCTACAGGGGGCAAATAAAATTCCTTCTAATCCCATATCTCTCTTGAGGCTTATTAATTCTATGTCTGAGGATCTGAATCGACATATGACTTCAATAGCTGGAGGCCTTTTCTGAATTTTAATCAATTCTCTTCCATGTGTTGGTAATAGAAATTGGATCTTTCTAAGCTTTGACCCACTTTATTCCTGTAAACTGTTTGAACTCCATTTTTCGAATTAGTGTAGATGTAATCTCAGGCCATCACTGTGATCAGCTTTATACTGACTTAGAATTTGAACGCATTGACATTCCAACTAGTATCAGCAGAGAGTGGAATCACAGGCAGAACAATGTTATCTGTAGGCCTGCTGTCTATACAATCCACGACCACCACCCTGGGAGAGGTTAAAGAAAGGCTTTCCCAGTAGATTAAAGACTGACTGCACTGGCCAGGTGGAATGAGCCACATACATCATGAATATGTCATGTCTGGCTTTAGTTGACCATACATGAGTTAGTGCTATCAGCAAATAAGGAAATTCACTTGTGTTCAGTGTATGGAAGGTAGAAGGAAAATACAATATAATAGTATTGACATGCATTTGATTAAATATAATGTTGGAGCAAATTACTGTAGATGTTGGAATCTGCACTGGGGCATCATCTAGACTTGAAACGGTCTCTCTCCATGTATACTGCCTGACCTGTTATGATTTCCAGCCTGTCTTGTTTCCAGAATAAAATTGACATGTTTGATTACCATCCGAGTGTAAATAGTAAGTGAGGACAAGAATGAGTTTGGCTGTGCCAGACCCATATTTGAATCAATTATAATGACTGACTGGGCGAGACAGCATGCAGTCATCACAAAGAGGGTGGGAATTGATCCACTAACTTCAGCAATGTAGATTGTAAAGATTAATTTGGATTGTATTGCTCATTTTAAAAATAATTTATGGGATCTGATCGACCCTGGTCAGGCCAGCATTTACTGTCCAACTTTGAGATGGTGTTGGTGAGCTGCCTTCTTGAACTGCTGCTGTCCACGTGCTATAGATAGACTCACAGTGCCATTAGGGAGACAATTCAAGGACTTTTGACACAGCAATACTGCAGAAACAGCACTGAGGGTGTTGTGCAGTCTTTGGTTTTCTCATGGAACTGCTGTCATTGTCCTCGAAGTGGAAGAGGTCGTGGACTTGGAATGTGCTATCTGAGGACCTTGAGTAAATTTCTTCAGTGTGTCTTATAGGTAGTACATACTGTCGCTGAGTGTGGTTGGTGAAGGGAGTGGATCCTTGTGGATGTAGTACCAAATAAGAGCACTGCATTGCCCTGAAAAGTGTCTAGTCTCTTGAGTGTTGTCCTAACAACACTCATCCACGAAGTGGAGAATAGTCCATAACACCCCTGCCTGAGCTTTATGGATGGTGGAAGCCAGGAGGTGAGTAGGTGTTGTAGGATTCTTAGCCTCTGACCCTTTCTTGTAGCCAGATTCATCAGCTCTTCCTTCAACAGCATGCATTTAGGAATATGGTATTTCCTCTTTAAACTTTAATTGGCACAATTTACTTTTTACCCTCTCTCACCAGGACCACTTTGATTGATTTAAAATCAGTTTCTCTATGAATAATGTGTCAGTGCCTTTTCTTGCTCTACAGGGCACAATAACCATTTTGTCGAGCCGATGAACATATCTGAGACCTGTTCTTCAGTGTATTTTTACCATGCATTTCCTTATGTTTCTTACTCCAAATGTAACAATCACTTCTGTGCAATTGCACTCATATCCCAAGATCATGCCATGCATCCTGGGCTTTCAGATAATCATTTCAAAAGATTAAAATTCCAGGGGTGTTGGGGGAACATACCTATCCTCCCCAACTGGCCCCAGTATTTCTGGTGGTGGCCAAGTCATCCAGCTCAGTTCTCTTTAATAAAAGGTTCATGGGCAGTGACGCACATATCTCCAAGAGAATGCTGTCAATAATTAATTTCAGCTACACTTTCCTTTCACTTGATACGTTTTTTTTGAACTGCATCTAAGTCAAATTATTCCAATTTAATATTGTGTAGCTTTCCTATCATTATGTTTTATTTGAAGTGGTCCATCCCATGAACTATCATTCTGTCTGATTCGGGAATAATGAAGAATCTTTACTGTCGAGTTTAAAACTAAACTTATTTTCATCACAACTTTAAAACAGTAATTAAATGTTATGATGTGGTTTCAGAAACTATTAACTGCCTTTTTGTTCTTTCTGAAAAGCCACATTTCATTTTCTCAAAAGTAACCTTCTGGAATATGATTCTTGATGTTTTTTTCTTTTAAAATTATCCCAAATTCAATTATAGCAACAATATTCTTGAGGTGTTTTTCATGTGTAGTTGAGCAGAATTGTTGAGCTGACAGCTTTTGTTCATGGTCAGTTCATTTCTTCCCCAACAATCTTTCTCATTTTGCTGGTACCAATTACAGCAGGTTGTTTTATTGATCCCAATTTCATAAACGATTATGGCAAGACTTGGTGATTTTCTCAGAAAGCAGTAAGTGGTCTAACTGGTCAAGATCAGGTCTCTGAAAGCCTTTAGCCTTTGATGTCCATGGGTAATCTGCAAGATTTTCAGGCCCCTGATAGTGGTAAGAAGGTAGATCTTGAGACCTGTTTAACAATACAAAAACAAATTCCACTGTGGCTGCAGTTATTTCTAAATTTAGAAATCAAACATTTAGCCACGTAGAAGATGTTCAGTATGTCAGCAGAAATGGTTAACCTTCTCTAATCTGAGAAGGGGCAGCAACCCAGACTCCAGGTGACAAGAGTGCTTGCATTATTTCCTTGCTCATATCTCTTTCTTACACTTTTTTTCTCCTGGAAAGTAGAACAAATGCATACATATTCAAATTAGATGCTTACCAAAGTCCTGCTTATCTGTATGTTTTGGAACATGTTGAACTTGCTCCATGGCTAGAAATTCATTTGTTAAACTCTTTTGATCAAACCAGTTTTGAATCTGTGATGCTTGTGGCCTATTCCTTGTTTTTGTGTTGGTAAGGAATGCTGACATTGTGATGGTCGTGGGAACTCTCTCTTATTACAATCCAACTTTCTCTGGCACTTCTTTTACTGTGCTGGAGGAAAGGGACTGGTTCAGGGTCATGACCCATTTTCTAACTGTATTGGAGGGACTTTGACCCGCCTCTGAATTTGCCCTGTCCTGGGTAACATTGCACGTCAGTTTTGTCTCGCTACATTGGAGAAGTGGAACAGTGGGGAAAGCACTTTCAACTATAGTTCAAGGTGTCCTGCCTTGTTTTGTGCAATTGAAACAGCTGTTATCTGTCCATAGTTTTCTGTTTGACATATTTTGATTTTTGCTAAATTGGGGAGAAGTTGTTTCATAAACCGTCTGTAAATCAATGTCTAGAATATCCAGTTACAGCATTTTTCCTTGTGTTGCACATTGCATTTTCTAATGGTAATCATTTTCACCCTGCACCTTTTTTGTCTGCAACTTCTTTATTTTTCTCATCAAGCTGGAAAAGACTGCAGTCTAACTTATTCAGAAAACACCAATTATAGTCCAAAAGGTTTATTTGAAAATACAAGCTTTCGGAGTGCTGCTTCTTCATCAGGTAGTTTCGTCACTGGCTAGGACTATAAATTGGTGTTGTGTGATTTTTAACTTTATTGATCCCAATTTCAGAAACGATTATGCCAAGACTTGGTGATTTTCTCAGAAGGCAGTAAGTGGCCTAACTGGTCAAGATCAGGTCTCTGAAAGCCAAGCCCAACACCGGCACGTTCACATCATAACTTATTCAGGACTGTTTTGAACTCAATTGTTTCTTTAAAAATCTTTTTCAACAGCTGATCATGGACGGACCCATATTTAATGTGGCATACATCTACAATCTCCAGCACAGTTCCCTCTACGGTTGCTTCTATCTTTTTCTGCTAATCTTTCTATCTATCAGTTGCATTCTAAAATATCCCAATGCCTTGGTAAGTTCAATCTAAGAATGCAGCTTCTCAAATTCAAAACCAATTAAGCATTGACTCCTGTGGGATCATCTGCTGAGGTAACCCTCCTTTCAGCAATACCTTACACTTCAGCAACATTTTACTAATGAGTGGTCTGGCCTAATCTTCACAGTTTTAATGACTTTCTGCTTACCAATAGCAACCCATCAGTGTTGGGTATGCTAGAGGTTATTAAGGTGACAAATCCCCAGGACCGGATGGGATCTATCCCAGGTTGCTGAGGGAGGCGAGAGAGGAAATAGCTGGGACCCTGACAGATATCTTTGTGGCATCCTTAAATACAGGTGAGGTGCCGGAGGACTGGAAGATTGCTCATGTTGTCCCCCTGTACAAGAAGGGTAGTAGGGATATTCCGGGTAATTACAGACCGGTGAGCCTGACGTCGGTGGGGGGGGGATGTTGCTGGAAAGGGTACTGAGAGATAGGATCTATTTATATTTGGAAAAGAATGAGCTTATTGGTGATGGGCAACATGGTTTTGTATGGGGTGATCATGCCTTGTCAACTTAATAGATTTCTTCGAGGAAGTGACCAAGTTGATAGATGACGAATGGGCTGTTGATGTCATATACATGGACTTTAGTAAGGCGTTTGATAAGGTTCCCCATTGTAGACTAATGGAGAAAGTGAAGTCACATGGTGTGCAGGGTGTTCTAGCTAGGTGAGCAACAGGAGACAAAGAGTAGTAGTTGAAGGGAGTTTCTCAAAATGGAGAAAGGTGACCAGTGCTGTTCCACAGGGGTCAGTGTTGGGGCCACTGTTGTTTGTGATATACATAAATGATCTGGAAGAGGGCACTGTTGGTATGATCAGCAAGTTTGCAGATGACACAAAGCTTGGTGTAGTGGCAGAAAGCATAAGGGACTGTCAGAGAATACAGGAGGATATAGATAGACTGGAGAGTTGGGCGGAAAAGTGGCAGATGGCTTTCAATCCAGACAAATGTGAGGTGATGCATTTAGGCAAGACTAATTCTAGAACGAATTATACAGTGAACGGAAGAGCCTTTGGAAAAGTTGATGGGCAGAAAGATCTGGGAGTGCAGGTCCATTGTACCCTGAAGGTTGCTACACAGGTGGGTAGAGTGGTCAAGAAGGCATATAATATGCTTGCCTTCATTGTACAGGGTTGAGTATAAGAGCTGGCAAGTCATGTTAAAATTGTACAAGACATTGGTTCGGCCACATTTAGAATACTGTGTACAGTTCTGGTTGCCACATTACCAAAAGGATGTGGACGCTTTGGAGAGAATGCAGAGAAGTTTTACGAGGATGTTGCCTGGTATGGAAGGTGCTAGCTATGAAGAGAGGTTGAGTAGGTTAGGTTTATTTTCACTAGAAAAAAGGAGATTGAGGGGGAACCTGATTGAGGTTTACAAAATCATGAAGGGTATAGACAGGGTAGAGAGAGACAAGCTTTTTCCCAGGGTGAAGGATTCAATAACGAGAGGTCATGCTTACAAGGTGAGAGGTGGAAGGTTTAAGGGGGATACATGCGGTAAATATTTTACACAGAGGGTGGTGGGCATTTGGAATGCGTTGCCAGCAGAGGTGGTAGAGGCAGGCACTGTAGATTCATTTAAGATGTGTCTGGACAGATGCATGAGTAGGTGGGGAGCAGAGGGATACAGATGCTTAGGAATTGACTGACAGGTTTAGACAGTAGATTTGGATCAGCTCAGGCTTGGAGGGCCGAAGGACCTATTCCTGGGCTGTAAATTTTCTTTGTTCTTTGTTCTAACTCTGCCTCTTCTGTTCAGCACCTTCTGACCTGAGTCCTCCCTTCAGGTCCTTTTGATAATCAACTGCGTGGCTCTCGAGTAGCCTTACTGCACTAATTGTAGGTGGTAAATAAAATGTAATCACCTCTTTGTAGGGCCAAGCCCAGGATCTGATAGGACCATCCTTCTCAACTCCGCTATTGTTGCGGCTAATCTCCAACTCAGGCCACAGGAGGACCACTCGGGAATGCCAATCAACTTTGTGTGTTTATTCAATCAACCAGACAGAGTCAGTCTTGGACTGGCTGAACAAATTCTGTCTAATGCACTTTCCAGCTCTTCCTGGCACCATCTGACACAGTCAAATCTCTGTCTGAAACAAGCAGAAAGGCAATCTATTCCTGAAGAAGGGCTTATGCCCGAAACATCGATTCTCCTGTTCCCTGGATACTGCCTGACCTGCTGCGCTTTTCCAGCAACACATTTTCAGCATCAATCTTTATTACCCCACCATAATTTATGTTTACTTTGTTTAGGGTGGCACAGTGGCTCAGTGGTTAGCACTGTTGCCTCGCAGCACCAGGGATCTGGGTCTGATTCTCTGCCTCGGGTGACTGTCTGTGTGGAGTCTGCACATTGTCCCTATGTGTGTGTGGAGTCTGCACGTTCTCCCCGTGTCTGTGTGAAGTCTGCACATTCTCCCCGTGTCTGTGTGGAGTTTGCACATTCTCCCCGTGTCTGTGTGGAGTCTGCACGTTCTCCCAGTGTCTGTTTGGAGTCTACACATTCTCCCCGTGTCTGTGTGGAGTTTGCACATTCTCCCTGTGTCTGTGTGGAGTCTGCACATTCTCCCCGTGTCTGTGTGGAGTCTGTACGTTCTCCCCGTGTCTGTGTGGAGTCTGCACGTTCTCCCCGTGTCTGTTTGGAGTCTACACATTCTCCCCGTGTCTGTGTGGAGTTTGCACATTCTCCCCGTGTCTGTGTGGAGTCTGCACATTCTCCC